>NW_016157312.1:42370-71477 GCF_001687245.7 Rhagoletis zephyria | reverse complement strand
AAACTTTTGCAAAGCACTAAAATTCTTATAACGCCAGACGAACGACCGCTAGAAAAGATTAAAATACACGATAGTTTCGTAGTGGGTTTATTAGATTCCGGAGAAAACGTTTCCATTCTTGGAAACGGATGCGAAGATTTCCTAAAGAGAAACCATTTAAAATATCCGATGTATTTCCAACCGTTTCTTGTTTAGATTTTCCAAATAAGGATGAGCCAAACTTCCATCAGCTCACACCAGATCAGAAGATAGCATTGCAAAAGGTTGTTCAGGAGTTTCCCTCGTTCCAAAAGCTAGGACTAGGTCAAACCAGGTTAGTGACTCACCATATAGACACGGGTGATGCAGTGCCAATTAAAAGCAAGCAATTTCCTCTTTCACCACCCAGGCAGGCGGAAGCCTATAGCGAAATTGAAAGGCTACTCAAGATGGGAGTGATTGAGGAATCGAATTCACCATGGTGTAGTCCAGTGGTACTAGTCCGGAAACCAGGCAAAGTCAGGCTGTGCATAGATTCCAGGAAGGTGAACGCGGTCACCAAGAAGGACTCGTATCCGTTGCCCCATATTAATGGGCTGTTGAGCAGGTTAAAGGATACATACTTTATAAGTGGTATTGATTTGAAGGATGCTTTCTTCCAAATCAAATTAACGGAATCGTCTAAGGAAAAGACGGCATTTGCGGTTCCAGGAAAGCCATTGTACCACTTTAAAGTAATGCCTTTTGGCCTGTGCAACGGACCACAAACAATGAGTCGGCTGATGGATAAGGCTATTCCTTCACGGTTAAGAGAGAACGTCTTCGTCTACCTGGATGATATGATGGTGCAGCTCAAACTTTGAAGACCATTTGGAACTGCTGAAGGAAGTGGCGAAATGCTTACGGGATGCGGGACTCACTATCAACGTAAAGAAGAGCAATTTCTGTAAGAAAGAAATTCGGTATATCGGGTACTTTATAGGGAATGGTTGTTTGAAGGTAGACCCAGGCAAAATAGAAGCCGTAAAAGGGGTTTCCGATTCCCAAGTTACCAACTTTGCAGATTTGGCTGGTCCAATGACCGATTGCCTTCGAAAGTCATAATAAGTATATNAATAGAAGCCATAAAGGATTTTCCTATTCCCAAGTCTCCTCGTCAGGTTCGCAGGTTTATAGGAATGGAAAATTGGTACAGGTCGTTTATTACCAACTTTGCAGATTTGGCTGGTCCAATGACAGATTGCCTTCGAAAGTCACCTGGTCAATTTAAATTAACTCCTGAGGCAGTTGAAGCATTTGGTAAACTTAAAGTAGCACTCTTTTCAGCGCCTGTCCTGGCACAACCCGATTTTAGTAAATAATACGTGATTCAATGTGATGCATCCAAAATAGGGGTAGGAGGCGTGTTATTCCAGCTCGATGAGGAAGGGGCAGAGCATCCCATAGCTTTCGTATCGAAGAAGCTTAATAATGCTCAGCGGAATTATACGGTCACCGAGCTGGAATGCCTCACCGCAATAGTTAGCGTCAAGTGTTTCAGACCATATATTGAAGGATTGCCTTTTCGAATAATTACTGACCATTCAAGTCTCAAGTGGCTAATGACACAAAAAGACTTGAGCCTCAGGCTGGCAAGATGGTCGCTTCTATTGCAACGATACAACTTTAGGATAGAGCATCGCAAAGGTTCTTTAAATGTTGTGCCGGAACAATTAAAAACAAGAAGGGTTACCCGATCTACGCATAGTCGAAAATATAGTTTACAACAGAGTGATTTTTCGAAGAGGTGTGGAAGAGGAAGAGGATTCGCTCTGGCGTTTGTGGTTACCGGAAGGGCTGACGGAGCTCGCAATCAAATGTTCACACGATTCCAATGCTAGTTACCATGGAGGTTGGCAGAAGACTTTAGAGCGTGTTCGGCAGAAATATTTTTGGCCGCAAATGGCAAAGAACATACACCTTGTAACGCAGCTTTAGGTTGCAAGTATACTGCCGGCAACTTTCCGCAAAATGTATCTCAACCGCGTATCCATACATGTTGCGCAACATATATGAAAGGGTGCTTGCGCGCACGTATGCGTGGGTGCAGCGGCGAGCGTGTGTATCCGTGTGTGAATGGGTACAAGTGTGTGGGTGTAGTTTTGAGTGAAAGCAGAATGTAGTTTTCTTATAACTACGCTTCGGGGCACGATCGCCAAATTAACTGGTATGTAAAATCAATCGAAAAGTTTCCCTTAAAGTGAGTGGAAGTGATAGGTACTAATTCTGTGTGCTACAAAAAAATAAATTAAAGTTAGCAATCAAAGCCGTTTCAGCGGAATCGCCTACGGGATCGTGAAAAAGGCCCGTTTTGTGTCCTGCTACTGGTAAGCCCAACTGAACTAGTAACTGCATGTTTTTATAACTTTTGTTTAAACAAATAAAAATCAAATAAATCCCTAATCCTTAAGAGTGAAAGTGAACAACTGTGAAGAAAAGTACGTTTATTTCGCAATGAATTGAGTTAAATGAAGTCGAATTGAATTCTATAAAACTGAATTAAAATTATATTTAAAATAAATTAGAATTAAAATAAGATGGATAGAAAAATAAATAAAATTGAAATAAAATGAATCTAAATATAAATGTAATTAAGTTGAGTTATAAGAATTTCAATTAAAGTACCAGAAAAGGGCAATTCAAATAAAGTTTATTACACTATGTAAATCCAATTCTAAATTATAATAAAATAAAATTTGCATTAAACCAAAATAAATCATTAAAAAGAAATTAAAAAAGATCGTATGTGTGTAGGTGCTTGAAAATACAAGAACCAATAAACGTACATACATATAAATCAATCGAAACGAAATTAAACGGACAAGCACATACATAAGTGCATGCATATACATGTATGTATGTATGTATATGTGCGACTAATAATTTTTCACTTGTGTGCTTAAGGAATTTCTGTACATAAGTATAGTATGTAAAGAAATCGCTAATTTGATGTCATACATTTACAGACCTGTGGCAGGAGTAAGCAAGGGGCGCAAAACTTGCAAATCTGGAGTTACGCCAGCAGCCGGAAAGCGCACAACCAACCTCGGCCATATGTATGATATCTATGCATAGTGAGAGCAACATATATTTCACATACACATGTACAAAGAGGACGATGACCGAGGTACATGGAAAAAGGCAATACGGGGAACATATGTAAAACCACGAAGTACATAAAAACTGAACAGCTTCCACATATTGAGAGTCCGGCTCCACTTTGCCAGTCCGAAAAGCGACTTCCAATAAATGGCTTGAAACCGCTCAGAGCATAAACGACGAGGGAGAGCATAAGTAAGCGACGAGGGAGAGCATGAACGACGAGGCGAGTGTCCAGTGAAGGACAGGAAAAGCGGAGCAGCGATAGAGCCGGGTGCAGCGGCTGAACGCCAACAGCGCAGACGTCACCGTCAACGTCAACGTCAACGTCAACACCAGCGGCGGAGCAGAGCGGCATATTATATTTTTGATTCTAGTTTAAGTAGTTTTTATTTCCTTAATTTTTTTTATTGATCACTATTTGAATTAATTGAGTCGCTTAGAATTCTTTTTTTACGCATTTCGAGGAACTAAACATTTTTTTTGGTATCGCTTTTTTTCACATAATTACTTACTCATGGATCCACACACGTGGATCATTTTGCTGTTTTATCCGGTTTTGGTTTCCTTTGTTTTTTTATGCTCGCATTTCCTCCAGTTTTTCTTACGTTAAATTTCCACCGTTCATGTATTGACATGATTTAGATGCCGGCTCACTTCTACACTTTTATTTTATTTTATTTATTATAGTTTTTTTTAATTAAAATTTTTAGTTGGACCGCGTGTCAATTTTAGCTTGTTCTGATGTTTTTTTTTTTCTGAATCACGTTTTGCATGCAAGTTAATTCGCTAATATTGGCCGCTGAGAGTGACCCACTCGCCGCCCGAAATCACGAGTGAGTGATCGCGGTGCCAATTAACTAAATTCATTGAACCTCTGCTTAGGAGGTGGATGCTAAATTTATATGTATGTATATAGGTACGCTGTTAATGACATTTCCCACAGGTTCTCTACGCATGCTGGTACCAACATCGCGGGAGTGACCAGGTGAGTGTGTTTTTGTTCTTTTTGCTACTTCTTTGCACGTATATATTCAAAAAAGTACTCCACATACATATATATTCAGTTGTATATTTATTTTGTTTTCTTCTGGTAACTATATATATGTATATAAGCATACATACATATATAGGTTTAAATATATGCAATGAGCTTACCATATGGTCACGGTAATACAAATTGATGTTTCCACTAGTTGAATTGTGGTAGGTCATTAAATAATAATTTTGGTTAGGTCGGTTGATATTTTGTTTAGTTACTTTTGCTTTATTTGAATTTACAAGTAATTTCGAATGCGATAGTATTTGTAGTGTTATTTTTCTTAGTTTATTTTTCATGCGCTTTACTTGAGCTTTTTTTTCTAGTTTAATTCAATGAACTAATTAAAAGTGAATTATATTGTATTAGATTAAGGGAATACATATTAAATAAAATTTTGTGTGTACAAGATGAATCTAAGTGGTTGAGACGGATGTAATGGCAGTAATGAGGGGTTAAACTACAAGTCTTTGGTGTGGGTGTTGCACTTGTGCAACAGAGGGGACGTGGGAGTGATGACTAGGTGAAATGACGGACGTTGGATAACTGACTGCTGACAGACGAACCCAAGTCAGGTAAGGGGGCATCGCTCGGTGTTAGGAGTCAAAGCGGTGCCCAAGGATTCACGCAGGACTGCGTTGAAGTGGGTGGGAGACTCAACCTGACTGGACAGGCATCTTTTTTTCTCTTCTTTGTTTTTCGGTCTCCCTTTCTATTCACACAGGCATGATACAAACTTTTTTTGTTGGTGTAACTGGTAGCGAAGCAGGTGAAGACAACCAACCATTTTTGAAGGCGATGCAAAACGCGACGTCGGCAAACGTAATTAGCTTCTTTAGTCCAGAGATTTTTCCAGCTTTCGGGGTCCCTCAATTCCTTCATAGTGATAACGGGAAGCAATTCGTTTCGAAGGAGATGCAGTTTTTTGAAAACTATGGGGTTGTTCACATTAAGACGGGGTTATACTCACCGCAGGCTAACGCCTCTGAACGAGTGAACAGAGAGATTGTTTCGAAAGTAAGGATATTTCTGAAGGACAAACAGGATCACATGGACTGGGAGAGACATATACCCGAAATTCTGTCAGTTTTAAGAAGCGATTACCATACGTCGATTCAGAGCTCGCCTTACTACGCGTTATTCGGACAAAATATGATACAACATGCGTCAGCCTATAATCTCCTGGAGAAACTGGGTAGCCTAAGACAAGACGCAGTCCCGATTACAAGCAGAGCTGACAAGTTAGCAAACATTCGCGAACACATACGAAAGAGCCTTGAGCTAGCGCAAGACAGGGCAGCGAACACGTACAACAAACGTACGCGGTTTGTGAATTACCGGGAAGGACAAGAAGTATTCCGGAAAAACTTCGCTCTTATCAAGTGTCGTGTTCTGCGAAAGGTAGGCAATGCTTTGTACGATTTAGAGGACTTGAATGGCAAACCGATCGGTAGGTTCCATGCATCTGACATCCGGCCGTGACAATGTCATCCGTCACGAAGAGCGATCCGAAAGTAAAGTAGTTTTTTTCAATATTAATAATCACGTTTTCCTAAAATTTTTATATATACACGTTGTTTCAAATATTAAACTTAGCGATAGGGTAAAACCTTGACCGCCCGCAGACTGCCCGGGGTCCAACTTTGCATGGCTTTTCCTCGAAGCTAAATCATGTAGGGCTGTAACTCTCTTCTGTAACTCTTCCCTACCGATCATTTCTCTGCGGGTAGAGAATATTTATACGTCATTCCCTACTACTCATTAGACATAGAACAAGGCGGCGAGTTCATATATGAATTCGCCCAGGTAGAGGATCGGAACAGAAATGAGCTGCTGGACTAGCGGAGGGGCCGTACTGTGAACACCGACTAAGTTCGGCAATTGGGGGGTGGCTAACTCTAGCCAACGAATGTGAATAGAGTATCTTTTTTTCTCGCACTGTCCTTTTCACTGGGGGCTTTGGCGGTCGGGGACAAACCGCCCAGTATCCTCCCCGAGCATCTATATTCAAAGGACGTTCACGCGCGCTCCCACCGGGAGTCGTGAACTGCCTGACAATCCGCACTCCCATTAGGATTGTCTTTTAGGAGTTTTGACGAGTTCTCCTTATCAAAATGTCTAATGCTTTCGGAGTTTTGACGAGTTCTCCTTTAAGAAAATGTCTCTTGGGCCGCAAAGCCATAATGAATAGGAAACAAAATAAATGTATACACGTTTTTCCCAGCCGCCGGACGGTGTTGAACTAGTGGGGCGCAGGGTGTAAAGATCGACTAAGTTCGGAACTTTGGGGGGTAGGCTTCTCTGGCCTAAAACAATAGAGAACCACCGCAACACCGGACTTGAAATTTTCCCAGAGTTCACTCGGTGTAATTCGGACTCAAACATTTCGAAAAGAACGCTAATTCAATCTGAACTGATTATACAACCAGGTTGAGTTTTAATCCGAATTTACTGGGTAAACTCTGACCCTACCCTAAATTTCTTACCAGTATTACTATAAATCACCCTGACTTACTAAATCCTCAGATTGAACCTTTTAAAACATTAAATTCATTGATTTACGAATACAAGAATTATAGGACCCGACTCAGTATTAACCAGATCAGTAGACCTATTGCTCCAGAGATCGGCTATACAATAACGAGTCCACCCAGCATTACAAGCGAATACTGACGCGGAATATAGTAAATGCGTTGACTTCGGTGTTTTCGTAAGATCAAACCTAACTTATTAGATTACCCATACTGAGTCGGACGAACCCTAACCGCCACCTGACGTAACTACGGGGTGTTATTTTTTTTTTGCCCGGCTAAAGACTTTTTTTTCTGAGACTCTATATCTCAGGGGTGAGTCGTGCCCCACGTTCTTGTGATTGTACCACCTAACTCTCTTGCGGACGCCTTTCGAAGACAGTTAACCCTTTTTCCCTTTCGCTTCTGTGACGAGTCGGGAAGTGAAGCAGGTTTGTTATGGGTTACTGTTCGCCGCACAAAATATAAATACTTTATTCTTCGGCATATAGCTCACCCGGTAGCATGTCAGAAATTTCACCATCTCATATTTTTTCTAGAGTGTACGGCAACGCTAAACCGCATGGAAGGTCTGCCATTTTGACGCTTGATTGTCACTAGCTCCTGCAGGTCTGTTTGTCTACCTTTTTGTAAACTGTCATATTATTTCTTACTTTGAAATCCAATGGTGCATTTCACCAAGAAGCGATTCATAAAGATATCATTATTAATATCGNTCGGACTCAAACATTTCGAAAAGAACGCTAATTCAATCTGAACTGATTATACAACCAGGTTGAGTTTTAATCCGAATTTACTGGGTAAACTCTGACCCTACCCTAAATTTCTTACCAGTATTACTATAAATCACCCTGACTTACTAAATCCTCAGATTGAACCTTTTAAAACATTAAATTCATTGATTTACGAATACAAGAATTATAGGACCCGACTCAGTATTAACCAGATCAGTAGACCTATTGCTCCAGAGATCGGCTATACAATAACGAGTCCACCCAGCATTACAAGCGAATACTGACGCGGAATATAGTAAATGCGTTGACTTCGGTGTTTTCGTAAGATCAAACCTAACTTATTAGATTACCCATACTGAGTCGGACGAACCCTAACCGCCACCTGACGTAACTACGGGGTGTTATTTTTTTTTTGCCCGGCTAAAGACTTTTTTTTCTGAGACTCTATATCTCAGGGGTGAGTCGTGCCCCACGTTCTTGTGATTGTACCACCTAACTCTCTTGCGGACGCCTTTCGAAGACAGTTAACCCTTTTTCCCTTTCGCTTCTGTGACGAGTCGGGAAGTGAAGCAGGTTTGTTATGGGTTACTGTTCGCCGCACAAAATATAAATACTTTATTCTTCGGCATATAGCTCACCCGGTAGCATGTCAGAAATTTCACCATCTCATATTTTTTCTAGAGTGTACGGCAACGCTAAACCGCATGGAAGGTCTGCCATTTTGACGCTTGATTGTCACTAGCTCCTGCAGGTCTGTTTGTCTACCTTTTTGTAAACTGTCATATTATTTCTTACTTTGAAATCCAATGGTGCATTTCACCAAGAAGCGATTCATAAAGATATCATTATTAATATCGATGACAGTCGAGTCGAAGGTAGAATTTTCGGTTAATAAGCGCTTTCCAGCGGAGGCTAGTGATAGTTGTGACAGCTGTCTGTAACTGGCGTCGTCACAGGACGGAGTTTATATCTTGACACATATATTAGAACATAAGAGCAATATATATCAGGGCTTGTATTTTGGCATCCATTGCGGTGCCTTGGTAGTTTGACAGCTACGTTTTCCTTGTACTAAAGCGTTCTGGCGGCACATTATCTATATTCTGATATAGAGCCAGTGGCAATCGGTAAATTTTTCTGCATGGTGTTCGAATAAATTGAAAACGCAAGGAAAAATTTTGACAGTTGGGGGAAAAAAAAACAAATACACACAAACGCTTGTGCAGAAGTCCTATATGGTGTGTTGCTGAAATTGTTAAATTTACATCTATTTTTATAACTTGCAAGTAATGTACGTTCTTTTGTTTTATCCATTCCATTTTGGTTTTCATTTTTTATTACCGCCCACAATATTCTGCCTTATCCTGAGTTTCGCCCTAAATGGTTCATCCGCCCATAGTAAATACATGGAAACCAAAAGTTGAAAAGTGAACCGGTTCGGAAAAAAATGAAACTCATGATAAGGCTGATGACATTTAGAAGCTGTCAAATTTTACCTAGCACATCAGCTAGATAAAATTCTGACGTTCGTATTCACCACAAAACTGTCAAACTAGTAAACTTTTTTTTGGTTGCGGTTAAGTCCGGGGAAAAAAAATACTTGCAAAGGAGTCACGCAACCCTGGATTTTTTTTGATATTCCTCCTTGCACTGCGGCAAATTCCATTCGGAAGAGTGTACAGAACTATTACAAATGACGCAGTGCCCGTTATTCATCCAAATGGAATATTCCCGCAATGCAGGGTATAAAAACCTGATGGTAACCCCACAGTCGGCCATTAGCAAAATCGTTTTGATAAACTCGGATCGGTCAACTAGCGAAGCAAACGAAAAGTGACACGTTTTTCTAAAAACAAAATTTGGAACAAAAAAAAAAGAGAATTCATTAAAAATAATTAAAAAAGAATATGAACAATAGTGCTAGTAAAGTGAAGAAAAGGGGAAAGAAAATCAAACCCTACAGTGATAAGTGGAAAAAAAGCCTAAAATAAAATAAGCCACTGGGTGGAGGGCATCCATACCATCATCCAGTACCCAAATTGTATGGAAGGCTCAGCTACAGAGCCCCATCACCAACTACAAGCACCGATCCCGCCAAACGACCACCAGTAGCTTCCTCAGCAGCCGAAATCAAGGTAAGTCTTCTTTAATACAAATAACCATAAGTTGTGTAATGAGCTGCTCTGGGTGCTCCGGGAGGATTTCCTCGCTCCAAAGCACTTTACCTTAGTTGAGAGCATGATTTTCTGCTCCAGCTTCTTATTTGAATGAAGTAACTTGGAGCAAGCAAACACACACGTATACTGTACAATTGACGGCATGGACGAATCCAGTGTCGAACAGTCAAGGGGGTTTTGGTTATTTGTACAATGATTTTGGGGTGCTGTGGGCAAACGCGCGACCCAAATCCAAAATTTTAACATACACGTATAGGCAAGGAACTCAACTTCAAACTAAAACTAAAATTCAGTGTTTTTTTGCAGCTATTCCATCCGACTCAACAACCGCGGAGCGGCACCAACAACACCAACAGCAACCGGGGTGAGCACCCGGGTAACCAGCGCGGCCAAAGAGCGGCATAAAAGCGACCGCCTAAGGAGCGGCACCAGCAACAGCAAAAGCGGCAACCCAGCGCGCCAAGGCCCAAAGAGCGGCAACTCCAGCGATCCGCCTAGGGAGCGGCAACACAGCAACCGCCTCAAAGAGCGGCAACACCAGCGAACCGCCAGGGAGCGGCACCAACGACCGCCAAGGAGCGACACCAGCAGCAACAACAACAGCAACCGGGGTGAGCACCCGGGTCCACACAGCGAACCGCCCGAGCGGCACCTTAGCAACCGGGGTAAGCACCCGGACAGCAGCAACCCCCCAAAGGAGCGGCAACACAGCGACCGCCAATAAGCGACACCAAGCAACCGCCAGCGCGGCACCCCAGCGACCGCCCAAGGAGCGGCACCAGCAACAACAACATCAACAACCGGGGTGAGTACCCGGGTATAAACAGCAACCGGGGTGAGTACCCGGGTCAGCACAGCGAACCGCCCAAGCGGCACCTCAGTGCGCAAGGAGCGGCAATTCAGCGACCGCAGAAGCGGCAAACAACAACCGCGGTGAGCACCCTGGTCAAACCAGGGAGCAGCACCAGCAACAACAACAACATAACCGGCAACAACAACCACAGCAGTGCACCACCAAGGCCTGCTGCAACATTAGGGTGAGTCCTTCGGGCCTAAAAATCTCTTACTGAATCAAATTTTTTTGTAAGAAATTTAAATAAGCAAAAAAATAAAAATAAATAAAAAAAACTGTAAAACAAAAAAAGGAAGAAACTAAAATTTAAAAAAAAAGATTAGAACCTTTGGGGGAAAAATCTAAGAAATTAAAGTAACCTAAAAATTATTAAAAGAAGAAACGGAATTGAGTTTGTAGAGATAGATTAACCTAAATCAGGGAATTAGGTAAAGAAACAAAATCTAACTAATATTGAAAAAGGGGCTGTTCGCATTGTATGTATGTATATGCATTGCCTTAAAGAAATTTATACACACGTACATACAATGTATGTAGCAATGTAGGTGATTATAGGTGTGTAACATATACGGCTACCTATGCATATACATGCATGCAGGCATAGTTATTACATACATATCTGAAAGAAAAACCCTAACTCGTTAAAGGAAAGGGTATAACTCCTAAAGGAAAACACAGACATAGCACATTAGTACTTAGGAGGATAAGTTTGAAAATTAACTAAATTAATAATAGACTAAGATGAATAATACAAAGCGAAGGGAAGCGACCTATACGCTTAAATGATATAGATCTATAATGAACTATTCTAATACTAAATAAACTGAAATAAAATAAAACCAAACTACAATTTAACAGAATTTACTTAATTCAAATGAATGAATAAATAATAACAACTTTTGAATAATAATAAAGCGAAGTAATATATACGTAAATTCAAATGAACTAAATTAAAATTAGATTAAATTAAATTAAAATAAATAAAACTGAGTTTAATCGACTTGAAATGAATTAAATTAAAATAAAAAGAAAATATATAAATAAAATAACTAAAAAAAATAAAATTTTGTAAAAATTTAATTAAAATACTAACCAAACAGTACAAATCATAACAACAAATGGCCACTGTATAACAGAGAACGTAACCTTAATAACAATATAAATAAATAATAATAACTATACCAATTACATAAAACTAAAAACAAAGGAGAGAAAAAAATATAGAAACGAAATTAACACCGACAAATATAATAAATTAGGAGGAATAAGAACTTAAATCTTACTTAGCCTTAGATTAAATATATGCTTAACTTAATATACATTTTCTTTGGTTATACTCACATGAAGAGCTACTTACCTGACTTACCTTAGATATACCTGCCATACTTACCTTACTTACATACATACCGGACTTTACTTACCTGCTTGACTTAATTCCCCTTGATAAATTTCTTAAGTTTAGTACCTTAGACTTACCTTAAAATATTTACTTGTACTTACTTCATTATACTTACTTACCTTAGACTTAAGACAATACCACCTACATAATTACATAAGTATACTCACCTTTTAGTAGATGTTAGGAAATAGATTTAAGAAATAGGATTAATTTAGAGTTAAGAAAAATGAATTATAGTAAATAAATTTGTTATATAAAATGGGAATGTTGGTTCGACTCATTATTTAGGAAGGCATGTGGGGACTTTGATAATGGGGCTGCTGATTTTTTGTAATTTTTTGAATTTTTGAATTGTTGTGTGTCCGTCCGTTGGGATGTTTGACAGGCATGACTTTTCTCTGCTATGGCGCAGGGAACAGTAGTGAGGCAAGAACCCGGCCAGCCGACATGACTAGCCACAGTGCACCCCATTGTGTCATGCCGCCTGCACTCACTGCTGCTCCCGATGTATGCGTACCATAACATATTACACATTCATTTCCGAGCAATTACCTTTTGCTACTGGGTATGTTTATACTAAATGTGAGCACAACATTGTGCTTTCATAGTCTTCTGTTCTCTTTCACTGCAAGTTGAATTATTTTAATATCTATTGCAAAATTTTGTACAGACAAGACTAAAAAGTAGAAAATAAATAAAATTTAAAAAACTTTTTAATATACAACGCTTTTATAAATGGACTAAAAAGTAGAAAATAATATTTCTCAGTCCCACAGAATTTGTTTTGATAACTTTTGATTTTGAAATTTTAGCAAAAGTCATTATAAACAAGTAATGACATTGAAAATGAAAAGCGTGGGGCGCATGTAATACACTTGAATTGATATGAAAAGTAACATATGTATGTATGTGGGCATATGAATAACGACCGCTTAAAATCGATCTCAAATTTGTACTTTCGCTGTGGAATGTTATGTAGTTTGACTGTTGTCAATGAAATCGAATGCTTTGTACTGCATGCGCTCCACGTTTTTCGTTTTCAATGTCATTAATTGTTTATAATGACTTGCTAAAATTTCAAAATCAAAAGTTATCAAAACAAATTCTGTGGGACTGAGAAATATTATTTTCTACTTTTTAGTCCATTTATAAAAGCGTTGTATATTAAACAGTTTTTTATTTTATTTTATTTATCATCAACAATCTATTATTATTATTATTCTAAACAGTTATCTGTGAATTGGCCTTCACATGCTCTGAATTACCTCAAGGCTCTGTGCAGGGTTCCTCTTCAGCATTTTTATCAATGGTATTTTCAAAACATGCTCACACGTTCGCATGCACGCCTACGCCGATGACGTTCAACTATATATATCTAACCATATCAGCATGGTCCAAGACACAACACTTAAGCTTAATGAGGACTTGCGCGCGCTTCTTGAGTGGTCTGTTGAAAGCCTTCTCAGCCTCAATGCTCTAAAATCGTATGTACTCCCAATTTGCAATTATAAAATCCAAGTTTCTGATATTCCTCACCTTTATATTGGTTCTACATAGCTTCAATTAGTCAACAAAGTGAGAAACTTGGGTTTTGTTATTAATTCTAGGATGACTTGTGAGGACTACGTCAATGAAGTCGTGAGTAAAATATACTATACCTTGCGTTGCCTGAGAGAATCCCTGCCTTTCGTACCTTTAGGCACGAAAACGAAGCTGGATTTAAGCACAATTGTTCCCCTTATTACTTACATACTTAGTGTACAGCAAACTGGACTTTCATTGCCTGCACAAACTCGATGTTGCATTCAACCAAGCGACTAAGTGTGTATATGGATTGAAGAAATATTACCATATATCTATGTACCTTTAGAAACTCAATACTTGGCTGTGACACAATATATATAAAAGCTCGTAATTGTATTTTTATGTTCAAATTGCTTGTTTATAAAAATCCGGAATATCCATATGAAAAGCTTAAGTTTTTCAAAAGCTCACGCTTCTTTAATTTGATATTGCCAAAATTTAATTACTTAGGCCTTTCAAGACTTTTTTTGTTAACGGTGTTAGACTTTGGAACTCCCTTCCACTGTCTCTAAAGAACTCACTGCGTGAAAGTAATTTAAAAAAATTTATCTTTGATTATTTTTCCAGTTAAGTCGCATGATAAGGTGGTCATAAATTTTTTATTTGGCTTTTCTAAGTTAATATTAAAATATGCATACATAACTTTATTTATATAATTGTAATTTTTATTTTATTTTAATGCATATATGTGTATTCTGTTATTTGTTTTGCGCAATAAAAGATTAATTCTTAATGCGCTAATGTACTTAAAGAAACAAATAAATGAAATGAAATAAATGTTATTACCACCAGCAAACTTTCTTTCAAATGAAAATATGGCTGTCAAGCTATCAAATTGCTTGCAATAGATGTCAAGCAATAAGCGCTAACATATTTTGCAGCCCATAAGAAGTAGGCGGTCTCCATTGGATATATATTTTGTGACATGGTTATCACGACATCAGTGTTTTCCTGTGGAGAAAGGGCCCTAGCAACCACCCAAGGCGAATTCATATAAGGTGGTGTTGCCAGAAGGGATGCTTTAATTCGCCTCGGTACACATATGTGAAAACTCCTTATGAGTGAGTGCGAAAAAAAAGTGTTGGCATTTTCTTTCCCTCTTCCTCCTTGAGCGAAGAATAGCTGAAATTTGACATTTGTGTACCGAAAGCGAAAACAAAATACATGTTAGTTTTTGTTTTTGTACTACCGCTACCACCTTATATGAATACGCCTTGCAACCCCCACAACACACACAAGCAACAGCCACAAAAAACGAACACGCGACGCTATCAGTGTTGACGCGCCGGCATGGAAAAACCCAGCAAACATAGTTTCAAATAATTCTGAGACTGATTTGAAGAAACATGGTAACGATATAATTAACGATATGTTTTGCTAAGAATTGTGCATCTCATAAATTTACGTTTAGTGTCAAACGATATACAAGTGCACCGTTATTCATATGCCCACATACATACATATGTTACTTTTCATATCAAATCAAGTGTATTACATGCGTCCCACGCTTTTCATTTTCAATGTAATTAATTGTTTATAATGACTTTTGCTAAAATTTCAAAATCAAAAGTTATCAAAACAAATTCTGTGGGACTGAGAAATATTATTTTCTACTTTTTAGTCCATTTATAAAAGCACTGTATATTTAAAAGTTTTTTCTTATTTTATTTATTTTCTACTTTTTAGTCTTGTCTGTACAAAATTTTGCAATAGATATTAAAACAATTCAACTTGCAGTGAAAGAGAACAGAAGACTATGCAAGCGCAATGTTGGTTGCTCACATTTGGTATAAACATACATATGTACATACATATAGCAGCAGTTTAGCTCTGATCCAATACTTTTCGTGAAAAATTCTGTAAACAAGCAGCAAAATTACTCTCTGAAGTGAGAGTAAAAAGTGAGTAAGAACAAAAAGTACGGGAACAAAAAACCATTTTTCCTGTAAAAACGTCAACCAGTGATTGCTTGACACTTTTCATGATTTTACCAGAAGAAAAAGTTCGGTTAAAATCTTGCAACTTCATTCTCTACACAACTCTCCAAAAGTCGCTCTCATTTACAGGATTTTGGAGGATTTCGGAGTACGGGAACATTTTTCCTGCAACTTCCTGCAAGTTCGTGTAAGATCCTGTAAGCTCATGGTGTACTGGATCAGAGCTTTTATTTTATTTAAAGAAATGGCGGGTCGTCCATTTCCGCTCTGATGTATATAAATAGTGCATATATTTAGGCGCAATATTTAACTTCTTCTGGCGGGGCGACATCTAGAGTCTTCTAATTATATCTCCTTGATATGATGCCTACAACGAGGTTGATATCTAGACTAGGTTGATATCTAGAATTTTCCATAAATAGGTTTGCTACATTTATAGTAGGTGCATTCTTTTGCAACCGAGCTACAAAAGAACACTCGCTTAAATGACGAAATACACGCAAAGCAACAACACAAACTCGGCTATTTATCCGAGCTCAGCCAGGTCGGTTAAAAAATACGCGACCTGAAGGCTAGTGTTGGTAAGTGTGAAAACTGCTCTATTGTGAATTGTTAATGGGAAAGTGGAGAGGGAAATTTTTGCTTCCTTTTATACGTGACTTATATTTTAAAAGAGTATATATATTACGCAAATACCTCGCATAATTACTCATTTAAATTGGTTTTTGTATCTAAATCCCGTTAAACTAATCACATTTTCTTGCCAGCTACAAACAGGGTTGCTTAAGTAGCTAAAAGGAAATTTTACCCGAGTTGAGCGTTCTTTTGTCGCTCGCTTACAAAAAAATGCAGCTAGTATAAATGGTGGTCTGAACACACAACATTAGAAGCGGTCTGAACATACAACATTGCAAGTTGATAAATGCGTTGTAATAATAAAATAATATATCTCAGTCCCATAGAATTTGTTTTGATAACTTTTGATTTTGAAATTTTAGCAAAAGTCATTATAAACAATTAATGACATTGAAAATGAAAAGCGTGGGGCGCATGTAATACACTTGAATTGATATGAAAAGTAATATATGAATGTATGTATGTGGGTATATGAATAACGACCGCTTAAAATCGATTTCAAAGTTCTACTTTCGCTGTAGAAATTTTAGGTCTACGTTATGTAGTTTGACTATTGTCAATTAAATCGAATGCTTTGNTGCTTTTCATCTTCAATCTCATAAATTGTTTATAATGGCTTTTGCTAAAATTTCAAAATCAAAAGTTATCAAAACCAGTTCTATGGGATTGAGAAATATTTTTTTCTAATTTTAGTCCATTTATAAAAGCATGGTACATAAAAAAGTTTTTTTTTTTATTTTATACTTTTTAGTCTTGTCTGTATAAATTTTTGCAATAGATACTAAAATAATTAAGAAGACTATGCAAGCAAAATGCTGTTTGCTCACATTTAATATGTGCCTACATATCAGAGTTGGGCATTATTCGAATAAATTGTTATTTAGATAATTATTCGAATAAAATTTTATCCGTAATATAATTATTCGCAGATAGCTTATTCACGAATAAATTATTCGTGAATAAATTGCTTGCGAATAATTTATTCGTTATTTTATTCGTTATTTTAAATAATGAATAAAAACTCATTTTTAAAACATTGAGCAACTTTTTACTTTTATTTCTATTGTCAAGGATTGTGAGTTAGCTGAATTCTGTTTACTATTTTATCAAGAATACTAATACCATTCCCTTTGGTTTCGCGGCACCTGATAAGATTATTCGCGTTGGCCAATGCAAGAATAGAGTTGAAAACCAAATATGGGTAAGGTAAAAATTAATTAATTTAAATTAAGTAATTTAGGTTGAACAACTAAAGAGCAGAACCCTTCTCACACATATTTCTGCCAAAAAAATAGCGCTCTGATGCTATATGCAAGAAAAAATTCCTTTCAATATCGTGAGCTTTACCGATGGTCTTATTTCCACTTGTGAGATCTTTTCTAAGCGTGCGTAATCTTCTTCTATGATCTTGCAACTTCAACATTGGTCCGATGCGTCAACCTCTAGTCTTATGTCATGTAGGCCAACAAAAGTCCATATAAGGAAGCTGAAGAGCACAGATGTGCGTTTTCTATTATAGGAGAGCCAAACATCCTCGATGTAAAATTTGACTATTGATATACCAACAGTGGTCTTTCTTGGAAGGATGTGGTCGAAACTTTCCATGCTGATTCGCCACTTTTAAAATATCCAAGAGCTGGTGTCCTTGAGTCTTACTGCTTTCAGCTTTTATAAATAACTCGGCTCCATCGCCACAAAGGAGTTTTCTAGTAGCCTTTAATAGGACTTAATGTGCATGGAATAACCTCCGAAAATTTGATTTAAATCTATCTAGGGGTTTGAGTAAAATCACAACAACGAAAACGGTTATCATTTTATACATAAATATATGTACATATCTATATACATAAATTACTTGTTTTATTATTATTTTATTCGTTATTCGAATAATTAATGAAGATAATAATTATTCGAATAACGAATAACATAATTTATCCGTCATTCGAATAATTTTTTTTTGAATAACCAAAATTATTTATTATTTACGAATAACAAGAAAAACAATTTTTTCATTTGTTATTCGTCATTCGAATAAATTTTGCTCAACTCTGCTACATATGTACATACATAAATATAGCAGCAATTAATTTCATTTAAAGAAATGGCGTGTTGTCCATTTCTGCTGTAGCGTATGTAGTGCATATTTTTAACTTCTTCTGGCGAGCCGACATCTATCTCTAGAGTTTTTCTAATTGTATGTCTTTGATATGATACCTACGACGAGGTTGATATCTAGACTAGGTTTGCCATAAATACCTTCCTTTGCTATATTTATAGTATATGGTGGTCTGGACATACAACATTGCAAGTTGATAAAAGCGTTGTAATAAAAATGACAATTAAGGACGCGTTCACCTTTATTGTCCGGATAACTTTTTATTTGCTCTCAAAATATTTTTGCCGGAGAGGGTGCTTAGGTACACTTCATCGTTCAGTTCGGCAAATTTTATTTTGTTCTGTAGCAAACAGCTGATGATAGTGTTGCCTACACACGATTTTGAGGACAAATAAACATGCATTCGCTGCAAACGAATATAAAGGAGAACGCGGGAACCCGAATCATCAAGTCGTTTTTTACAGAAAATTAAAATCAATTTGATTCGAACAAAGAGTGTTCAGCACATTTTTGTCACGCTCTTCACGCTCTCAGTGAGACAAGGTGGGAAAGGAACGCGTAAAATTACTAACAAAAAGTGTCCGGACACGAACGGTGAATCCGCCTTAATAGAAACCAAATTAAAAGAGAAGGCGCATAAATAGTGGATTTGATGTTTGCGCGGATTGAAGGTAGCCAGCCTGGCGCAGCTCTTCAAGACGAATTTATTAGAAATTAAGCCCAAAATACAATAAGGCAGTGGCAGTGGCAGTGGTGGTTTTTCGAAATCAGCTTTTTTAGAAAGTGTGGTCTCCAATGATGAGCAGTGCCAGCTGGCAGTGCTGCTCAATTAAGCCCAAATTCTAAATTCACTGCCACTGCCTCCATCGCAACATACTTCGCATGTTGAATTTGACATAAGTGGAACGAAGCCAACTTCTGTTGATGTCACTGAAGCCTAAAGGCAACAACAAAAATGTAAACAAACAAAAGGGAATGTCAAAGAAAGCAGTCATTGACAACGCCGTATTGTGTTTGCTGCGGCAGTGACTGCCAATATTAGCAGTAACAGCTGATTTTAGAAACTGTCACTGCCACTGCCACTGAGCTATTGTATTTTGGGCTTTACTTTAGGTTAATTGCTTCTTTTGCTATGTATGTATGTGTGTACATTTTATTTCCAAATTCGAAGTACAATTGATAAATAACACAGGTTTACAAAACAAATTTATGCATATTAAACCAAACCAAGGTTCGTTAGCCTCCATCACGTCAGATTCGTGGTCAGTTGAAGGTCAAGTATTGAAAAATTCATTAAATAAACCTAAAAATTCAACACAATTCCTCTGAATGTGACTTTGGTGGCAACAAAAACAACAAAAAATATTTTTATTGAATTTTTATTGACATTATGGACATATGCATGAATTTTCAGGTTTATTCAACGAATTTTCCCTACTTGACCTTCAATTGACCACGAACCTGACGTGATGGAGGCTAACGGGCCTCGGATTCGCATTCAGCGTGCCGAATAACATAAGCATATATAAGTTTGGTTTAATATGCATAAGCTTTTTATACCCGAGCGCACTTGTGCACAAGGGTATTATAACTTTGTTCACATAACGGTTGTTTGTAACAGGCAAAACGAATCGAGATAGATATAGACAAATGTATACATAAANTTGTGATAAAATTTTGGAAAATGGGCGTGGCACCGCCGACTTATGATCACATATATGTGTCTCGGTAACCGTTCTACCAATTTGTACCAAACTCGGTACGGTTATTGTGCTTGCCACACAAAAGCAAACCGTTGAAAATTGTTGAAATCGGACTAAAATTACGGCCGTTTTTCATATAACCGGTAAATTTCAGAAATGCTTGAAATTTCAATATTTCGAAATTTAAGGACGCTAATTTACTTAAAATTTATACACCCCGGCTTATCATGTAGCGGCAGCTTTCGGAAAGGTGGAAAACATATATTTAATACTTTCGCCGGGTATTTAATGTTCGGCTCCGCCCGAACTTAGACTTTCTTACTTGTTTTTGAAGTGAAACTTTTTTAGCGGCAGTTGGTTGGGAGTAAATTATTTCCTAATCGTACACAATCAGTGTATTTAAAAGGCGTTTACATTGTTCAACTTTCATTTAAATGATTTATGGCCTTATTCATAAAAAATTTTGATTCAACTAATCGCCTGTGAAAGACTAGCTAACGACGCGTCACCACTGGCAAAATTGTTGCTTACCTTATGTGATTTTGTTTGCTAGATATGTACAAGTTTTATCAGTGGCAAAATTTGTGCAGGGGGATTTTTTATCTTGATAAAAGATTTTGTAAAGTGGCTAAAAATTAGTATGTTCGTTGCATTGGAGCGCAAGTCTGCCAAAAACATTTTAGAAAACGCGTTATTTCGCATCCAAGCACATACATAATCAAAAATAACACAGGTCTGTGCGGTTTTCCCCTTAGAAATATATTTCATGATTACGATTACAGTAATCTTAGTCCTTAAATTTTTAAGATTACAACTATTATAATCATAATGGTAACTTTTATGATTACAATTAAAGTAATCATAATCGCATATAATTTAAGTATAACAATCGTTACATACACACATTCATCATAACGGTTTAAATTAGTGTTGGAAAGTATCGAGTACTTCTGAGCATCGAGTTATTTGGTATCGATACTTTTAAGGATCGGGTATTTTTGAGAGTACATGTTGGTAATATTTCAATGCTTAGTGTAGAAATCTCACAAGCTAGCAGCACTATTCATATTAATCCCAAATTACGTCATATGATTGGCTAATTAAAAAGATTACAAGTATTGTACTTGAAAATTATTGTAATTTGAAATTGGGTACAATCATTTCTGAATACCGGTAAATGCAAATAGAATTCAGTACTTTTAAGTATCTATTCGATACTTAATACTGACTACTTTGAATCGAGCCTGAGTACTTGTATTAAAGTGATGATTGGAACAGATTATTTTTGAGTACCGAGAACTTTCGAGTTCTTTTAAGTTCTGAGTACTTTTGAGTTCTTTCGTGTGTACTAAGCATTTTGGAGTAGTCAATATCGATACTTTTAAAAATCGGGTACTGTCGATCCTTTTAAAATTGAGTTCCGAGTACCTTTGGTATCGATACTGCCCAACACTAGTTTCGATATCTAGAGTTATTTGAAAAAAGTGTGGGATAAAGTTTTGCTATACTAAGACAATGATCATTCAACAGAATTTTCATAAATTCTTAAACCGAATTTCCGCCAGGCAACGAAATGACAAAAAATGTATGCCATTTTAAAAATGCAATGGGGAAACAAACACGATGACACGGGAAGTGTTTAATGCCCAACATAGTGGTAAAATTTTTTTCATTTAATGCCTAGTGAAAATTTAATGATAGCCCTATTTAAGAAAACTGTTGAGTTTTTTCGATTTTTTTTGTAACACAAATGAGAACGTTTTACGTTTTACTTAAAAATTGACCACTATTTTAAGAAGTGTAATAGAGCCAGTGCTGCCAACTAAATACTTTCGAGTAAAAAATCCAGATTTTTATAAAAACCCGCTAGAAAAAAACTAATTTCCACAAAAATAAGCTGAAAAATAAATAGGTTCACGGCCAAAAATTTGGATTTAATTTTTAAACCGAGCTGGGACTGCTGCCTTTTTTAATCTTTTATGGTATACTTTTTAATCCAGTCAATAGTTTTACGCAATTTTTAATATATTCTGGTTTAAATTTTAGCCAAAGCTGCCGCGAAAATTATGTTTTGCTATGAGTGGTCTAAAATTAAAACCAAAAAGTTCTTGGTTTCAAATATAGGCCCTATTTGTTTAAAAATCAAACCAAAATGTTCTAATTCTAGTTTCTAGGTTTCATATATAGAAACTTTTGTTTAAAATCTAAACCGAAATAGAAAATGTTTGCCTCAATATGCCAATAGGCATAAGGGCGTCTCTCAGAGAGAGAGAGCAAATCTTATGAACTGTCAGCATCAACACAGCGTAAGGTTGCAAACAGAGTGGAAATGAAGCCGAAGGCGAAGATGAAGACGAAGCCGAAGACGAAGACGAATTGCTTGCGTTGCGGGCAAGCTGGCGAGTGTACATAGTGGAAGATGAATGATATGAAGATTTGTTTCTAAATAAAACCCTTTTTTTTAGAAAAAATCAAAAGAAAATAAAAAAAACAGCAATTCATGAAATAATTAGCATAGGACAACTTTTGGAGAATTTCGCCACTTGTATTATGTGTTACGGCAAGACGGACAAACATTTTTCGAATATACAAGAATGCCAATTAATACGTTTGATTACATTTTGCCAAAAATTTAGCCAATTTCTTTAAAAACGCGTTTTTTCACAATTGAAAACAGTTAAATAAATTGTAAACAATTAATCACAGCAAGCGATTCGTCTTTGAAAACATTACCGCACTGTTTCAAGCTGACCGCTTGCTCAACGTCTTCATCTTCGTCTTCGTCTTTGCTTGCACTGTGATCACTTTCATATGTTTACTACTGCACTGTTTTTCGTCTTCGGCTTCGTCTTCATCTTCGTCTTCGGCTTCGCTTCCACTCTGTTTCAACCTAAGGTGCTGTTAATTCAAACTCAACATTTGAAAGCACATTTACATGCATAGCTGTAGCTGAGTGTGGAAAGATGCTTGATACAATTGTTGCTACCAAGGAACATGAAATTTAAGATTTTTGTTTATTCTTAATTAAGAAGTGTAACGTGAAGCAAAGCAAAAATAGAAAATGTTTGGGTTTAAAATTTAAACCCAACTGTTTAAATTCTGAACCCAACATATGTGCTGTCTTGTTTTTAAACTCGGAAGGTTTGTATTTGAAACTAAATTTAGTTTGGTCATATATGTAGTCCAAAAAGTTTAAAATTAAAACCGAAATTTTTAACCGTGTTTATGTTAATATAATTTTCATCAAATTCATTTGAAACACTACTTGAAATTCAAATTGATAATCGAATAAGAGGATGGTTCCGTGCGCAGAAGTGGAAAACTTTTGACTGCCATTCACCTGGGAGTGGCCAGAAGCGATTATTGTGCGTACGGTTCAAATCGCAGCTCACAACGTCCGGATATTTATATCCACGTATCCTCTGGGTAGCAACCAAACACCCGTTTGGGAGCGAGCTAAAGTGAGAAGGCGTAAAACTTCGCGTGCGCTGGGTTTGGGTCCCGCCACGTTAAAACCCCGCCCAATGAAAAGAAGCAAACAGCCTCGGATGAGACCCCCTTTTTCTGATGACGACCACGGCAAACGTATAAAGGACTATGATTTAAGGGTATGCACCTGGAATATCCGGACCCTTAATGGGGAAGGTGCCTCTGCCCGGCTGGTTGATGTCCTCGGGAAGACAAAGGCTGACATCACCGCCATCCAAGAAATGCGATGGACGGGGCAAGGTAAAGTAAGCGTGAAGCCTTGCGACGTCTACTACAGTTGCCACGTAAAGGAGCGCAAATTCGGTGTTGGATTCGTGGTAGGAGAGAGACTCCGTCGCCGAGTACTGGCGTTCACCCCGGTGGACGAACGTCTAGCCACAATCCGCATCAAAGCTAGATTCTTCAACATCTCGCTCATCTGCGCCCATGCCCCGACGGAAGAGAAGGATGAGGCGTCCAAGGATCTCTTCTATGAGCGCTTGGAACGTACATATGAGCGCTGCCCCCGACACGATGTCAAAATCGTGCTTGGCGATTTTAATGCCAAGGTGGGCAAGGAAGGGATCTTTGGCGCCACTGTCGGAAAATTCAGCCTCCACGACGAAACGTCCGATAACGGACTGAGGCTGATCGACTTCGCCGGGGCCCGAAATATGGTAATATGTAGTACTAGGTTCCAGCATAAGAACATCCACCAAGCTACATGGCTGTCTCCAGATCGAAAAACGAGAAACCAAATCGATCATGTTGTGATAGACGGAAGGCATGCTTCAAGCGTTTTGGACGTACGTACACTCCGAGGGCCAAACATCGACTCGGACCACTATCTTGTTGTAGCCAAGATACGCACCCGCCTCTGTGCAGCAAAAAATGTGCGCCCAACAATGCAAGGAAAGCTTAACGTCGAAAAGCTGCAATCACAACAGACGGCCAATTTATTCGCCACTCGACTCACACACCTGCTCTCTGAGAGCACTCTTCAACAATCCGACGTACGCGAGCAGTGGAACCACATTTCCCGATCATTAAGTACCGCCGCCGAAGAAGTAGTTGGATTTCAGCGAGCCCGAAAGAACAACTGGTACGATGAGGAATGTCAAGAAGCCGCAGAGAAAAAAGATGCCGCCTACAGGGCCACGCTGCGATCGGGCGCAACGCGAGCCATGTGGGACCGTTATAGGGAACTGAAGAAGGAAGCGAGACGTATTTGCCGCAATAAGAAGAGAGAGGCCGAAATACGTGAGTGCGAAGAGCTTGAGATGCTGGCCGACAGGAAGAACGCCCGAAAATTCTACCAGAGGGTTAGGCGACTTACGGAAGGTTTCAAGACCGGGGCGAACTCCTGTAAGAACAACAATGGCGACCTAGTGACCGATGTCCAGAATATACTTAAATTGTGGAGGGAACACTTTTATAACCTACTGAATGGTAGCAGCGCTGAAAGTAGTGAGGAAGACGAACCCGAGTCCCCAGTCGATGATGATGGAGTAGCTGTCCCACCGCCTGACTATGACGAGGTACGAATAGCGATTACGCGGCTGAAAAACAACACAGCTGCTGGAGCTGACGGCCTGCCAGCCGAGCTATTCAAGTACGGCGGCGAGGAGCTGATGAGGTGCATGCATCAGCTCGTATGCAGAATATGGTCAGATGAACGCATGCCCGACGACTGGAATTTAAGTGTTCTCTGCCCAATCCACAAGAAAGGCGACCCCGCCATACGCGCCAACTACCGCGGAATCAGCCTTCTAAGCATAGGTTACAAGGTCTTATCGAGCGTATTGTGCGAAAGACTGAAGCCCACCGTCAACGAGCTGATTGGACCTTATCAGTGTGGCTTTAGGCCTGGAAAATCCACCATAGATCAGGTATTCACAATACGCCAAATCTTGGAAAAGACCCGCGAGAATAGGATCGACACACACCATCTATTTGTCGATTTCAAAGCCGCTTTCGACAGCACGAAGAGAAGTTGCCTTTATGCCGCGATGTCTGAATTTGGTATCCCCGCGAAACTAATACGGCTGTGTAAAATGACGTTGAGCAATACCACCAGCTCCGTCAGAATAGGGAAGGACCTCTCCGAGCCGTTTGATACCAAACGAGGTTTCAGACAAGGGGACTCCCTTTCGTGTGATTTCTTTAATCTTATGTTGGAGAAGATAATAAGAGCCGCAGAACTGAACCGCTCAGGCACAATACTTTATAAGAGCGTACAATTGCTGGCGTATGCCGACGACATCGATATTATCGGTAAAAACAAGGGCTACGTCTGTTCTGCCTTCTCGGGATTGGATAGAGAAGCAAAGCGAATGGGTCTGGTGGTGAACGAGGACAAAACGAAGTATCTCCTGTCATCACACAAACAGTCAGAGCATACGCGTCTTGGCACCCACGTCACTGTTGACAGTTACAAGTTTGAAAAAGTAGACGACTTCGTTTATTTGGGAACCAGCATTAACACCAATAATAATGTCAGCCTTGAAATCCAACGGAGAATCACTCTTGCCAACAAGTGCTACTTTGGGCTGAGTAGGCAATTGAGAAGTAAAGTCCTCTCTCGTCGTACAAAGATCACACTCTATAAGTCACTCATCATGCCTGTGCTGGTGTATGGCGCGGAAGCATGGACAATGAAAGCATCTGATGAGGCGGCTCTTGGAGTTTTCGAGAGAAAGATTCTGCGAAAGATTTACGGACCTTTACGCGTTGGTGATGGCGAATATCGCAGACGATTTAACGATGAGCTGTATGAGCTTTACAACGATATAGACATAGTGCAGCGAATTAAAATTCAGCGGCTCCGCTGGCTTGGCCATGTCGTTCGGATGGACAGAAACGCTCCTGCTCTGAAAATATTCAACGCGGGCCGCGATGCTGGTAACAGAGGAAGAGGAAGGCCTCCTCTGCGTTGGAAAGACCAGGTGGAGAAGGACTTGGCTTCACTTGGCATTTTCAATTGGCGTCAGTTAGCACAGAAGAGAAATGACTGGCGTGCTGTTTTGGACTCGGCCAAAATCGCTTAGGCGGTTACAGCGCCAATTAAGAAGAAGAAGAAGAATCGAATAACGCAGCTGGGATCGTAGTTAATCAGAAATGAAAAATAAGAATAGAAGTTAATATACATAACTATATATAAGTAAAATGACGTTGATTTTTGGCATTTTTTTTACGGTGTCACTCATTTTGTTCCATACAAAGTATCTTCGAATTTGGTTTTATATGGAAGAAAATGAACAACATGTCAACAAAAAAAAAATTGCCAAAAATATGTTTCGGTCTTATAATTATGCAACGCAGTGTACTATTAACTTGTTTGCCTTGTGTTTAGAGCAACATTGAACTGTTTTTGCTTTTTTAACAATGTTAACTAATTCGTTATTTGTGTTAAAAAAAAATATAAAATACATTTTTTGTATTTTAAATGTGGAGAATTTGTCCTCCTGGAAGGCTAAAAAATTGTGGTCACCTTATATTAATTTAACTGGGCAATAAAAGGTTAACGAATAACACTTAGAAAAAGACCAATGCAAGAATGAAAGTGAAGATGAGTACGTACATAGATAAAGAAAAGGATAAAGGCAAAGGTAAAAATAAAAACAAAAACAAAAAAAAAGATGCGTAAAGATAAAAGAAAAAATGAAGATGAAGGAAGATCTAAATACTTTACTTATGTAAGGGCCAAGGTGAAGGGGAATGTGTAGATGAGGAAAATGATAAACCTAAAAGTGCAAACAAAGATAAATATGAAGACAAAGATGAGGATGAGGATACCAGAGGCATAACTATAGGGCGGCATGGCTGGCAAATTGCCACGTGCCCCCGATCCGAGAGGGCCCGGCCCAAGAGACCGCGAACTACCGCGGAATCAGCCTTCTAAGCATAGGTTATAAGGTCTTATCGAGTGTATTGTGCGAAAGGCTGAAGCCCACCGTCAACGAACTGATTGAACCTCATCAGTGTGGCTTTAGGCCTGGCAAATCCACCATAGATCAGTTATTCACTATGCGCCAAATCTTGGAAAAGACCCGCGAGAATAGGATCTACACGAAAAGAAGTTGTCTTCATGCCGCGATGTCTGAATTTGGTATCCCCGCGAAACTAATATGGCTGTGTGAAATGGCGTTGAGCAATACCATAAGCTCCGTCAGAATAGGGAAGGACCTCTCTGAGCCTTTTGATACCAAATGATAATCTGATGTTGGAGAAGATAATAAGATCCGCAGAACTGANAGTGCTGTATGTGCTTTACAACGATATGGACATAGTGCAGCGCTTAGGCGGTTATAGTGCCAATAAAGAAGAAGAAAAAATTCTTGAGCAAACGAGTGTTTTCGTTGGGAAGAGATCGTATGCAAAGAGTTTATGTATACACATTGCAAACGAACGAGCGTACGAAGCGCTCGTCCGTCGCAAGAGCGCTGGTGCAGAGAATCATTGCGCGCAATCTATCACCCACGAAGACGTAGCCAATCTTTTCGCTAACAATCGTTTGCTCAAGTATCGTATCAAGATCGCATTTTAAGCGTTCGCGAGCGTTCGTTGGTACAGCGTGGTTAAAAAATTTTAAAATTTAGTATATTTTGATACGAACGAATGCAGGTTATTCGCTTTTTTGATATTTGATATAAAAATGGGCAAATTTTCGAATATTGACAAGAAAAACTTGTTACATACAAGAAAGGCACACCTATTTCGAAGTGCCTTTTGTGCGAAAAACATCTTAAAGGGTACATATTAGGAAGCATTAAAAGAAATTACGAGACCATATACAAATAAATTGGATAAAATCATTCCATCTACAAGCGATAGCAACGTTTCCAAACGCCGAAGTTCTAACCAATTTGGCATAAAATTAAATAAAAAAGATTTTTTAAGGTGTTGTGTTGGATGAAACCTTTATTTTAAGCAAATAATTGGGCTCTATGAAAATCAATTTAATTTAAAATTTAATTCAAAAAATATTGTTGAGCATATACCGGTGTTCGCAAATAACATAAAAAATCTTTATAAACAAAGTTTGTCCAAGAAAATGTTAAGCTTAAAAGTCGATGTAGCTACCAGAATGGGGAAGAGTATATCTATATATTAATACGCTAACATAAATTTTGTCTCCGTTCGTTTGGCGATTCTATCGAACCGATTTCAAACCCAAACCGTTGGAAAGGCATTTTTCCGTAGATGAGCAGAGTTTTTATGGTTTCATAATTGGTTGAAAATTACGGCCAAAACCGTCGTTTAAACATTTTCAAATTGTGTATAGATGTTGCTGCAACATGTTCAATTTGACATGTTTCGCCTGTAGTTTCACTACACATTTGAAATTAAGCTTTGAAATAAACATAAATATGAAGATGAAGAAATAAATGATAACGATGAAGTCAAAAAAAAAAGAAGACAGAAGTGAAGATAAAGGCGAAAATGGAGACAATGACAGATACATTAGAATTAGGGTAACTGAAAGGGTAAGAACATTTCTTGAATTTATGAAGTGAAACTTCTTTAGCGGCAGTTGGTT
Organism: Rhagoletis zephyria; assembly: GCF_001687245.7. Classification (NCBI taxonomy): domain Eukaryota; kingdom Metazoa; phylum Arthropoda; class Insecta; order Diptera; family Tephritidae; genus Rhagoletis; species Rhagoletis zephyria. The sequence continues at coordinate 42,644 of NW_016157312.1, read as the reverse complement.
GGCTGGGAGTAAATTGCCAAATTAAAGGTGAATAATGCACATGGAAATGGTTCTCAGCGGTTTAGCGGTTAGAGAATAAAAACAAAAACAAAGATGCCTAGAGGTACAGGCAAAAACGAAGATCAAAGTAAATTTAAACACTTTAAGGTAAAGGTGAAGAGGAATATGCAAAAATAAAGATAAATATGAAGAAAAGGATGAGGATGAAGATCGATATTGTTATCGATATAAAACTCGATATTCTTATCGATATAATAATCGATATTGCTATCGA
>NW_016157312.1:31627-36866 GCF_001687245.7 Rhagoletis zephyria | reverse complement strand
GTATCGATAACAACATCGATTATTTTGTACACTAATCGGAACATGGAATGTGATCACATTACATCACATCACATTTTATCATAGATATGAAGAGACATCACATGCTATTGCATCACATAATATGATATCACATCACACGATATCACGTGACATGACATTATATGAGATGACATTACATTATATGGCATGACATCACATGACTTGACATCACATGATATGACATCACATGATATGTCATAGTATGACATGACATGGCATTACATGACGTGGCATCACATGATATGACATCATATGGTATGACATCATATGACATGACATCAGAGGATATGACAACACATGACATGACATCCTATCACATCACATAAAATCACGTCACATCTTATCACGTCATCGCACCTCATCTCATCTACGTGAATAGAAAAAGAAAAGGATATAAGCAAAGATGTGAAAGATAAAAACAAAGATGAAGACCAAGGTAAAGTTACCGATTTCAAAACCAGAAACACCGTTGGAAAGTAATTTTCTGTAGATGAGGAGAGTTTTTATAGTTTCGAAATTGGTTGAAAATCGTCGTTTAAAAATTTCCATATTTGTTAATGGTTGTTTTTGCAACCTGTTCAATTCAAGCGTTTCGCATTTTGTTTTACTTCGAATTTTAAAAGAAAGATAAATATGAAGATGAAGAAACAAGTGATAACGATGAAGACAAAAAAAGGCAAAAGTGAAGATAAAGACGAAAATTGAGATAAATGCGAAAANCAGAGTGTAACGAGTTATCAAAATGGTTAGATAGTTTTCGAAAAATGTGGAGATGTCAAAAGTAAAAATTTATAAAGGTATCCAAAGTTTTTAAATTTTTGAGTTATCTAAATTTATCGAGCCATCGAATTTCACAGTTATCGAAATTGGTCGAGTTAACGAATTTTGTTGAGTTATCGAATTTTAGTGTTCATCGAACTATCGATATGTATCAAATCATTGAAATTTATCGATAAACTTGAATGTATCGGGTCAATTCCAAGTCCTGCCGAAGTCCTCCAAAGACCTTCCCAGATAAAAAAAAAATTTAGTTACGTTTTAGCAGAAGATTTTTCGGTTAGTTAATTTGTACCGTATAAGTTTTGCTACGTGTTAACTTAGAAATCCTCTCCAAGGCTTCCAAAACTAGAAAAACTGTCGAATTGCGACAGTAACTGGCCCTCTAGTTGGGAATAAATATTCAACATATTAAAGGTTTTAAAATTGTGATAAAGACAATTGGCATAATACAAATCAAAAATAGGCATAGACGACATTAAAAAAAGAAATATTAAAACGCTTGCTTGAATTCGAATTAACCCTGCACAAATATATTCAACTACTACGGGCAACGGAAATATAGATTCATTTTTTCGAATGGAAGATAAAAAATATGATTACTACCAGTGTTGACAGAACTTTTTGGACGAACCGGCTAAATTGGCAAATAAAACCGGCTGAAAACGGCTAAAATGTTTCAACTAAATTTCACATGTTTTATTTAAATAAATCACGAGTAAAAAGACTATTTCTTGGAGAGAAGTTACAAATTCGAGCCGGAAAAAATTTTGCCAGCAAGAATTTGCAATTAGGAAAAACATATGATTGTGGCCCATGGTGTGATTTTTTGTCGACGATAATTTGAATAAACAAGTTCGTTATATTTAAAAATTTACAAACTGGAGCGATTTTAAAATGAAAAATGTAAGTTAATACTTGTTTACTTAATTAATTTAGTTAATTCCAATGATTTGAAAGGTACTCGGCAAAAAAAAACTGTATTCTTAATCGGAATGCAATCTCAACCAGAGTCGATATAGTAAACCCGACAAAGAAATTGAAACGTATGTTGAAGAAAGTCGGACTGACAAGATATATACACGTAGATCCTGTTTTTTGCCCCTCTGAAAGAATTTTAAAAATTCTATACAAATTTCTTTTGTTTGAAATGCAACCGTGGACACTAGCTGGCAGAAAAACTTGCAAATTTGCGTTCGTGCAGAAAATTGCAAGTTTCTTTACATGAGAGAGAAGTTGGGAGCGTTTTTTCTTACTATCTGATATTTTGAGTGATAATTCTCCCTACTTCTTCCCTACAAGGCCTTTTCAGACTGACCGATTCTCAATACACTCAAATAGAAACCAATACACATAAAAAACGCTGTAAAAATTTCCCTTCAATTTTAAGGCAGTAAAACAACGACCTTAAGTTAACATCAACCGAGGCCATATGTTGACAAGGGATGCAAAATCACAGTTACACAAAAGAACTGGTCAGATTTTTCAGAAATCCCTTCAATTCTGATGTAAAATATGATGCCAAAAGACTGCAGCTCTCCCATTTAGATGACCGGTCATATGACCGGCAGATGTCTCGTAGGATTCCCAGAGAGTTTTGCTTTACATAGAATTTTGTACTCTTTTATTTTCATTTTGACTCACTTCAGTGTTGGTTCCTTTAATTCAAGTTGGCATTCGGTTTTTGGTATTTAAATAAGTTCCGAGCAAAAAAGTTTGTTTAAAAAAATACATATGTGTATATATTGCTTGAAGATATCAATTTTTCCCTTACCTTAAACCTTTGGGAGTGGGCAAATCTGATGTTTTGTAATTTAGGCAGAATTGAATATGCGCTATCTAGGAAGACANTATATTGCTTGAAGATATCAATTTTTCCCTTACCTTAAACCTTTGGGAGTGGGCAAATCTGATGTTTTGTAATTTAGGCAGAATTGAATATGCGCTATCTAGGAAGACAATATCTACATATAATATTTATTCTGTTTGTTGGCACTATATCCAAACTCAAACGCATGTCTTAACGTGTCTTAACAGTGAAACATTTCTTATTTTCTCAGTTTGCGAACAAAACTTCACACTTAAAATTAAGACATTTATAACAAGCATTTTATGAAGAAAATCCCTTCTTCGTTTAAAATAAAAATAAGCGAAATCGGCCCAATTTCATAAAACCCTGCCTGACATGAAAATTTTCTCCACGATAAGGCTAGTAGCCATTTCTAATAGAATTTGGGTCGCTTAGTCAAAAATGGGAACATATATACATTATTGAAATTTAAGAAAACAAGGCAAATAGCAAAATCGGCTAATAACGGCCAATTTTTTTCTGCAAAACGGCTAACAAATCGGCTGCCGGCTAAATCGAAATTTCTCCGGCTGTTTGCTATCGCAACCGGCAAAATCTAGCCGGAAAACGGCTAAAATGACAACACTGATTACTGCAATGAACTAATTTTCTGCAAAAATTTATGAAATAGAGGAAGGGCATCGTTGTAATCACACATATACTTTAATTTTTTTGTACATTTTTAGTTATTTTCTAGAAATTGGTTGTAAAATTTTAGCCGAAGACGAATTGCTTGCGTTGCGGGCAAGCTGGCGAGTGTACATAGTGGAAGATGAATGATATGAAGATTTGTTTATAAATAAAACCCTTTTTTTTTAGATAAAATCAAAAGAAAATAAAGAAAAAACAGCAATTCATGAAATAATTTGTATAGGACAACTTTTGGAGAATTTCGCCACTTGTATTATGTGTTACGGCAAGACGGACAGATATTTTTCGAATATACAAGAATGCCAATTAATACGTTTGACTACATTTTGCAAAAAATTTAGCCAATTTCTTTAAAACGCATTTTTTCACAATTGCAAACAGTTAAATAAATTGTAAACAATTCATCACAGCAAGCGATTCGTCTTTGAAAACAGTATCGCACTGTTTCAAGATGACCGCTTGCGCAACGTCTTCATCTTCGTCTTCGTCTTCGCTTACACTGTGATCACTTTCATATGTTTACTACTGCACAGTTTTTCGTCTTCGGCTTCGTCTTCGTCTTCGTCTTCGGCTTCGCTTCCCCTCTGTTTGCAACCTAAGGTGCTGTTGATTCAAACTCAACATTTGAAAGCACATTTACATGCATAGCTGTAGGTGAGTGTGGAAAGATGCTTGATGCAATTGGTTGCTACCAAGGCTGTCCGCGTTCAATCCTCATCAGACGGAACATGAAATTTAAGATTTTTGTTTATTCTTAATTATGAAGTGTAACGTGAAGCAAAGGAAATAGAAAATGTTTGGGTTTAAAATTTAAACCAAACTGTTTAAATTCTGAACCCAACATATGTGCTCTCTTTTTTTTAAACTCGGAAGGTTTGTATTTGAAACTAGATTTAGTTTGGTCATATATGTAGTCCAAAAAGTTTAAAATTTAAACCGAAATTTTTAAGCGTGTTTATGTTAATAACGGGTGATTTTTTAAGAGCTTGATAACTTTTTTTTTTAAAAAAACGCATAAAATTTGCAAAATCTCATCGGTTCTTTATTTGAAACGTTAGATTGGTCCATGACATTTACTTTTTGAAGATAATTTCATTTAAATGTTGACCGCGGCTGCGTCTTAGGTGGTCCATTCGGAAAGTCCAATTTTGGGCAACTTTTTCGAGCATTTCGGCCGGAATAGCCCGAATTTCTTCGGAAATGTTGTCTTCCAAAGCTGGAATAGTTGCTGGCTTATTTCTGTAGACTTTAGACTTGACGTAGCCCCACAAAAAATAGTCTAAAGGCGTCAAATCGCATGATCTTGGTGGCCAACTTACCGGTCCATTTCTTGAGATGAATTGTTCTCCGAAGTTTTCCCTCAAAATGGCCATAGAATCGCGAGCTGTGTGGCATGTAGNTCAAATTCATTTGAAACACTACTTGAAATTCAAATTGATAATCGAATAAGGCAGCTGGGATCGTAGTTAATCAGAAATGAAAAATAAGAATACAAGTTAATATACATAACTATATATAAGTAAAATGACGTTGATTTTTGGCATTTTTTTACGGTGTCACTCATTTTGTTCCATACAAAGTATCTTCGAATTTGGTTTTATATGGAAGAAAATGAACAACATGTCGACAAAAAAAAATTGCCAAAAATATGTTTCGGTCTTATAATTATGCAACGCAGTGTACTATTAATTTTGGAGTGCAATGGGGTATAGTCATTGCGCTGGGTATGCAGTTACAGTTGCATGGCTATACTCAATCCCGACTCTTGCGTCCTCGTTCGCGCACTCTGGGCAACCCATGTGCGAGATGCGGTAACCAATCCGAGTGGAGCCTTGGGTCACGGCAGAAAGAGAGGGAGCTTCGGTGGGGCCACTCTGACTTATTCGGTTTAAGGGCTCACTGAAGTCTGCAGCGTCTGTTCAC
>NW_016157312.1:17871-31283 GCF_001687245.7 Rhagoletis zephyria | reverse complement strand
GCTGGTGGTAGCAGAGGAAGAGGGAGGCCCCCACTGCGATGGAAAGATCAGGTGGAGAAGGACTTGGCTTCACTTGGCGTTTCCAATTGGCGTCAGTTGGCACAGAGGAGAAACGACTGGCGTGCTTTGCTGAACTCGGCCAAAATCGCTTAGGCGGTTACAGCGCCAAAAAAGAAGAAGAGGAGAGTGTACTATTAATTTGTTTGACTTGTGTTTAGAGCAACTTTGAACTGTTTTTGCTTTTTTAACAATGTTAACTAATTCGTTATTTATGTGTTAAAAAAAAATATAAAATACATTTTTTGTATTTTAAATGTGGAAAATTTGTCCTCCTGGAATGCTAAAAAATTGTGGTCACCTTATATTAATTTAACTGGGCAATTAAAGCTTAACGAATAACACTTAGAAAAAGACCAATGCAAGAATGAAAGTGAAGATAAGTACGTACATAGATAAAGAAAAGGATAAAGACAAAGGTAAAAATAAAATCAAAAACGAAAACAAAGATGCGTAAAGTTAAAAGAAAAATGAAGATGAAGGAAAATCTAAATACTTTACTTATGTAAGGGCCAAGGTGAAGGGGAATGTGTAGATGAGGAAAATGATAAACCTAAAAGTACAAACAAAGATAAATATGAAGAAAAAGATGAGGATGAGGATACCAGAGGCGTAACTGTAGGGCGGCATGGCTGGAAAATTGCCACGTGTCCCCGATCCGAGAGGGCCCGGCCCAAGAGAACGCGCACTACCGCGGAATCAGCCTTCTAAGCATAGGTTATAAGGTCTTATCGAGTGTATTGTGCGAAAGGCTGAAGCCCACCGTCAACGAACTGATTGAACCTTATCAGTGTGGCTTTAAGTCTGGCAAATCCACCATAGATCAGTTATTCACTATGCGCCAAATCTTGGAAAAGACCCGCGGGAATAGGATCTACACACACCATCTATTTGTCGATTTCAAAGCCACTTTCGATAGCACGAAAAGAAGTTGTCTTTATGCCGCGATGTCTGAATTTGGTATCCCCGCGAAACTAATACGGCTATGTGAAATGGCGTTGAGCAATACCACCAGCTCCGTCAGAATAGGGAAGGACCTCCCTGAGCCTTTTGATACCAAATGATAATCTGATGTTGGAGAAGATAATAAGATCCGCAGAACTGAACCGCTCGGGCACAATACTTTACAAGAGCGTATGCCGACGACATCGATATTATCGGTAAATCGGGCTACGTCTGTTCTGCCCGCTCGGGATTGGATAGAGAAGCAAATCGAATGGGTCTGGTGGTGAATGAGGACAAAACGAAGTATCTCCTGTCGTCACACAAACAGCCAGAGCATACAAGTCTTGGTACCCACGTGACTGTTGACAGTTACAAGTAGACGACTTCTTTTATTTGGGAACCAGCATTAACTCCAGTAATAATGTCAGCCTGGAAATCCAACGGAGAATCCCTCTTGCCAACAAGTGCTACTTTGGACTGAGTAGGCAATTGAGAAGTAAAGTCCTCTCTCGTTGTACACAGATCGCACTCTATATGTCACTCATCATGCCTATGAAGGGGCTCTTGGAGTTTTCGAGAGAAAGATTCTGCGAAAGATTTACGGACCTTTACGCGTTGGCGATGGCGAATACCGCAGACGATTTAACGATGTGCTGTATGAGCTTTACAACGATATAGACATAGTGCAGCGCTTAGGCGGTTATAGTGCCAATAAAGAAGAAGAAGAAATTCTTGAGCAAACGAGTGTTTTCGTTGGGAAGAGATCGTATGCAAAGAGTTTATGTATACACATTGCAAACGAACGAGCGTACGAAAGCGATCGTCCGTCGCAAGAGCGCTGGTGCAGAGAATCATTGCGCGCAATCTATCCCCAACGAAGACGTAGACAATCTTTTCGCTAACAATCGTTTGCTCAAGTATCGTATCAAGATCAGGGACGTGAACCGGATGAAAAATTTGGTCGGTTCGGTTCAATGGTTCGAACCGTTTTTGCAATTTTGGGTTGGTTCATCAAAACGGTTTTTTTGATTTTTGAACGGGGGTTTCGGTTCGGTTCAACGGTTCGAAAAACAAAAAAATAACGCGCAAGTTTAAGTGTCAAGTATCAAGTGCAACAACGCGCAAGGTTAAAGGTCAAATGTCTGTCAAATGAGATGGTTGCCTTACATTTGATATTGTCACATGGTACACAAACATGGTAGGTATTAATATGTTTAACAAAAAGAAAAAAGTGGGAACATTTATCTATTGAAAATTGGTTGAAGCGAACCTTTAAACCTTTATAGAAAGTGGTTCGGTTTTCGGTTCGGATCAAACATTTGTGGAAAATTTCGGTTCGGTTCATGGTTCAGTTAATTAATAGAAAAAAGCGGTTTTCCGGTTCAAAACCGGTTCACGTCCCTGATCAAGATCGTATTTTAAGCATTTGCGAGCGTTCGTTGGTAGAGCGTGGTTAAAAAATTTTAAAATTTAGTATATTTTGATACGAACGAATGCAGGTTATTCGCTTTTTTGATATTTGATATAAAAATGGGCAAAGTTTCGAATATTGACAAGAAAAACTTGTTACATACAAGAAAGGCTCACCTTTTTCGAAGTGCCTTTTGTGCGAAAAAACAACTTAAAGGGTACATATTAGGAAGCATTAAAAGAAATTACGAGACCATATACAAATAAATTGGATAAAATCATTCCATCTACAAGCGATAGCAACGTTTCCAAACGCCGAAGTTCTAACCAATAAAATTAAATAAAAAAGATTTTTTAAGGTGTTGTGTTGGATGAACCCTTTATTTTAAGCAAATAATTGGGCCCTATGAAAATCAATTTAATTTAAAATTTAATTCAAAAATTATTGTCGAGCATATACAGGTGTCCGCAAATAACATAAAAAATCTTTAGAAACAAAGTTTGTCCAAGAAAATGTTAAGCTTAAAAGTCGATGTAGCTACCAGAATGGGGAAGAGTATATTGGGAATAAATATTCAACATATTAAAGGTTTTAAAATTGTGATAAAGACAATTGGCATAATACAAATCAAAAATAGGCATACACGACATTAAAAAAAAAAATTATTAAAATGCTTGCTCGAATTCGATATTAACCTTGCACTAATATATTCAACGGAAATATAAATTTATTTTTTCGAATGGAAGATAAAAAATATGATTACTACAATGAACTAATTTTCTGCAAAAATGTATGAAATAGAGGAAGGGCATCGTTGTAATCACACATATACTTAAATTTTTTTTTTTACATTTTTAGTTATTTTCTAGTAGAAATTGGTTGTATGCAGTCATGAAGTATGCATGCTGTATGAGTGAAAAAGTGTGAACAATTCATGAGCGGTAATGAATTTTCAGAAATAAAGTCAAGTTTTGGCGACCTTTAACCGAACGTACTTTGTTGTTGTTTTAAGTGCATTGCTCTATAAATTTGACTACTATACAGCATCACAAAATGTTTGTAATATTTTCAGTTTGTGCAAAAATTTTAGCGAACGGACGTGTTGTGCGATAACATTTTCGGCAATAGCAGTGCTTTTGCCGTTTGTTTGTACTCGTATTCCATATATTAAAATGTACCAGAAAGTAGAATTTACATATGCAAATATATGTATATCGTGTTAGAATGCTTTAATCTTTATGTCAACAGCAACATACCCGGGTATGTTTTGCGTTTTCAAATTACTATATCTTGGGAACCGTACATTGGATTAACTTGAAATTTCATGGTATCCTCAACAAAAGTATTCTATACCATATTCCCAAGCCTGATTGGGAGTGGACCACCTGAACCAGAGATCTGACCATTTTTCGACTTTTACCCCTTACATAAACAGCTGCATACCCGGGTATGTACATATGTGAAAACGCATGCAAATATGTTGATACTTTTGAAAAGTTAATTTTATTCCGATTAAAATTCTTAACATAGTACAAGAATACAATAATAATATAATATTATAATACATATAAAATAAAAAAATATGAGTAAATTGGAAATTATCAACTATTTAGTTACATACATTGCATTGCGGCAAATTAGTAGAATGTTTTGCACAAACGATTTTTTTGCAAAATATGCAGGCTTTTTTGTTGGGCGTCGCTTGGAGCATATATATAACAATTAACCTTTGTTTTTATTCTACCCGTACTGTCACGTTCTTCATCGCCTCCTAGTGCAACATCCATTATCCTCAAAGCACCGCCGTTTCTTGCTTCAAGGGCATTGCGCGTATAGAATATTTGACTATTAGTCTTCTTCTATTTCTGGTTTCGCCAGGTGCTCACTAAGTTGAAGAAGGAACAGCATACGTCGGTTTGAAGAAGCCCTCTGATGTGGGCTGTCTCCACGTAACTTATGTACATACGTAGCAAATGCGGCCACATCCATAATATTATAAAATATTGGTAAAGGGCATCTATTCGTTCGTTGCTTGATTGAATATTCTGCTAAGTATTTAACCATGTTATTAACGTCCCCTTTGTTTTTGTTGTGATCTAATATCAAATGTGACTTTTCATTAAGACCTCTTACTTCGTTTTTGGAATCCATTCTAGAAAAGATCACAGCTGATTTATTTTTCTTCGGCACGAGCTTTCTCTTTTCATCCAATCAAAAAACGCACTAGTGTAAAAGAGAAGACACGCCCCTGTTGCGCTCTTTCGCTACAATTATAACGAGTTGTCCCTTCTTGTTATCTACGTTCTTTGGTTTCACCTGGTATGCCGTCCTTTTCTCATCTTCACTTTCGTTTTCCGGGTTGCATTCTGGTGACTGGATTTCTTCTACAGATATCAAAGGCTCTCCATCACTATTTTCCCCGCCTAAATCTTCAAACCTGTGGCGAATTTATTCTAGCTGATCCTCAGGATCCAGTGCACTAAGCTGACGTGGAGTGAGTCATTCACCATCTTTCATTTTTACTTTTGTAAATTTTGCTTCGTTGGGAAACACCTGGCAATGAAAACCCATATCTATTCAGTCTCCAAGTTCGTACCACATAAATTCAAGTTATATCCGATTATACATAAGTACTTTTTTGCCTACGGGCTCTTCAGATTTGTCCAAGCTTTGAACTACATGATGTAACAAGAAGCATCGCAACAATTAGTTGCGTCTACTTAAAAAACCCCTTTCTCACACAATTATACAAGTTTTGTACCTAAACAATCCTTTTCGCATATACATTCAAAACCCATGATCATAGGGTTTGGTTTGAGGAACTCATTATTCATACAGTAAAATGACATATTTCTCAAATCTTCCTATCAGATTTAAAACAAACATATTTCTCCAGAAAATAACAATAAAAGCTTTGCCAGATTAAAAGAAATGTGTTAAATATTCACATTTTCGTCATAACACAACGCCATTTCCCATACAAAATTATATGCATACCCGGGTATGCTGCTGTTGACGTACGTATAAATTTTCTGCTGTTGACATAAAGGTTAATACTGTCCCATTAATGCAGAATTAGTATTTCTGCAAGCACTAACTATGTGTGTGTATTTTTGTATGCCTGTATACTAGTCAGTGTGTCCAGATTGTTTTAAAAGAAAAGCGACATTTCTGAAAAACAAATCGCCATTTGTTTTTTTAATCAAATTCATGAAATTGACTTAACAAATCTTTTATTTTGAAAATGAGATCTTGTTATAATATAGTTTTTAAAATCAAAAACGAATATAACACCTTAAGGGTAATAATAAATAACACAAATCTCTTATATTATAGTGATGCGCAAACAGTTTTCTTTAAATATACGCATACTTTTTAAAAATATTTGTATTAACATATTTTTCATTAGGACCGCGCAATTATTATATTTATTATAACTTATATTAATTGATTCGTCGCACAATAAAAACCTATAATAAAGCGAGATCAGCTATTTCCACAATTTCTTCAAAATCACCAATTGTGTCTGAATCATTTACATTTGTGTTGTTGTCATATATTGAGCTATTCAACCTTGATAACTTATTGTTTGATATTGGAAACGTTATGCAGCAGAAACTATTAGCCTTCATATAACATTTTATTCGAACTATTCAATTCAGGTTTCCAACCTCATCGAATCTTAGTTTTTGTTGAATTCACTACGGAAAAACGCGCTCAACAAAAGCATTTGAGAGCGGCAAGGATAATAATATGAAGACTACTTTACTTATATTTCCAAAAATTTTATTGCCTGTTGTGGTTTTCAGTCCGTAAGCAATTATCCAAAATTCTTCATGGTCTTATTATGCATACTTCGCATAACTTCGCATAAATTTCAAACTGTTAGGTGAAAATCTGTTGAAAGCATTTTGCATGTATTCCATTACCCAGAAATTAGCAGAACAAAAAGTTAACGATCTGTTGAGTTTAGATTTTGCCTCACGTCGACATTTCATTTGCAGTGGTACAAATAGTAATATGTAGAGATGCATGGAAAGCATGTTAGAGGAATTCACGTAGGGTAAACGAGGAATTTTAATATTTTTAAAAGCTAATCTTTTGAAAAGTTTTGAACAAATTTGGATAAGTATGGATATGATTGAAAAGGTAATTAAAAGTCTTTTGATTTAATATTAAAATAAAAATTAACTTATTAAAAATTTGTTTTCCTTAAAAAAATACGTAATTAACTATATTAAAAGATACGCACAAGATAAGATGATTTATAATAAAAAAATCGTTGGTAATATCACTAAATATTAAAATATGATTTTATATGTTAAAAGTAAAAAAGTTCTGCAGGCGAACGTTTGGAAGAAAATATCGCGCTATTTTTTATTCAAAATTTTCATTTCATATTAAAATATCAATACAGTTGTTTTATTTCGCTGATGGCAGTGTCCTTAAACCTAACTATATAAAATTATATATCCAATGAAAGGTATTTTTATGCTCTTTCTAGTAGAGAGCTAAGGTAAGGTCAACTTTACAAGATGTGAATCTTAATGTTCTTTACTTTGACGGTAAAAAGGACAAATCTTTGGTTCTTGTTAAGAAACAAGGTAAAAATTATAGAGAGCAAAAAATTGAAGACCTCTACATAATTCTGTCGGAACCAGGAAGTGATTATTTTGGGCATATCACATGTGAGTCGGGAAACGCAACAGTCACAAAGAATTCCATAATAACTCACTTGAAGAGTAAATCGGTAGATTTAAATGCTATAGCTGTTATTGGCTGTGATGAGACAGTAGTGAATACCGGTTTCAGAGGTGGCGTAATTCGTCTAATGGAAGAAGAGCTGCAAAAACCAATACATTGGTTTGTCTGCCAGTTGCATTCAAATGAACTTCCACTGAGACATTTGCTGTTATATTTGCATGGAGAAACTGCAGGACCCCGGTGTTTTTCAGGACCAATTGGACTTCAATTAAAATCGTGTGAAACAATGTAAATCGCAAACTTTCCTCCTATTCCTACGACATTACCCGAGGTTGCCAAAAATGACTTAAGTACCGACCAAAAATATCTAATTGATATAATGACCGCCATCAGCACGGGTGATTTTTCATCAGATCTAGCGAACATGAAACCTGGACCTCTCAACCCTTCACGAGGGTTAACCACAGCAATTAGAATTTTAAGATTGTATGCTACCAAAAGTGATCCTGAAGAAAACTTGCAAATATTGGCTACTTTCGTTATGAAAGTTTATGGTCAAATGTGGTTTACTATCAAGTTTAATCCATCTTGTACAAACGGAGCAAAACATTTGTGGAAAACAATAAGCCTGAGCCATTACTTAAATAACAGCTTAAAGAAAGTTATTTATCCTGTGCTTCAACGTAATGGTTATTTCGGTCATCCAGAAAATCTCCTTATCGCCATGCTTGCAGATGAGAGAAGAGCTATACGTATTCTAGCATATCAACGTATTTTAAAAGCTTAGTCAAAGAAAAGGTCAGGGTTACGTAAGTTCACAGTTCCCACACTAAAATTTGAGACTCCCGATTATACTGAAATAATTACTGAACCACCTTTGACTTTAAATGTTTCAAATGAAACCCTTAAGGAAATTGTTGAAGGTGAGCTCACCATAAAAGAGCATATAGATGAGTTTCCTTGTCATACCCAAGCCGTAGAGCGCTGCGTTCAGCTGGTGACAGAAGCGTCCACTAAAGTTTGTGGAGAAAGTGCCCCTGATGGTTTTATAAGAGCACGATTATTATCACGACAAAAGATGCCCGCCTTCGATTAAAAAAAAAAAAAAACATTTCAAAGCTTAGTTTAAGTTGTATGCTCTTGTAAAGCTTTTTATAATTCACATAATTAGAAATATACTATTTTCAATAAAAAAAAAACTGTAAAACATTTTAATTTTCTTATTTTTAATTATTATACATAATTTTATATAGTAATGTATACTAAAACAAGTTACAAATACGATCCTTATGCACATCGTTTATAGATGAAGTTAAGAATTAGCTGTGCAAAATCGCGTCCATTCGCGTCTATTTTTCTCAACTTCTTTGGTTTGGGGGCACCTCAAAACGTCATCCTATGAACATAATGTTTTGTGATTGTTGTTAACTCTTATAAAAGCAACTTTTCATTGCTATTCCGTTACAAAAAAAACAATATTTTTTTTTATGTGTCATCACTCCACCTTAATGTACATACATACATATAGCAGCAATTAATTTCATTTAAAGAAATGGCGTGTCGTCCATTTCTGCTGTAGCGTATGTAGTGCACATTTTTAACTTCTTCTGGCGAGGCGACATCTATCTCTAGAGTTTTTCTAATTGTATGTCTTTGATATGATACCTACGACGAGGTTGATATCTAGACTAGGTCCGCCATAAATACCTTTGCTATATTTATAGTATGGTGGTCTGGACATACAACATTGCAAGTTGATAAAACCGTTGTAATAAAGTATAATCCGAAAATATCGGTCCGTCTCCACAGGCAAAAGTTTTTGCCTACCAACTGTCAATTTTATTGCCTGATAAAAATTTTATCAGCGGCAATATTTGTGCGTGGGCATTTTTTATCTTGATAAAAGCATTTATAAGATTGCAATTTTTGCCGGATTTCATCAATTAAAATGTTTAAAAAATATGCTATTTCACACCCAAGCAAATAATAACACATATTTTAATAGAAAACTGTTAAATTTTTGCTTTTATATTGAAATATCGATAATGTTGTCTCCACGAAGCTATCGCGCAAATGAAAATGTAGTTGTCAAAGTACCAAATTGCTGGCAATATTTATCAAGATAAAAGCTCTGATAATTATTGCTTGCCAAGAGCAATATGCGGTCTCCATGGGCAAAATTTTGCCTGATAACATTATCAAGATAAAAACTTTTGCCTGTGGAGACAGCAAGTATGCACAAACACGTATCAGTTTAGAATATATGGATCTAAACGGTAACACTGCATACACATACTTATTTATGTATGTGTAATGTGTGGGTTTCTTGGGCTAAACGCGTGAGAGCCCTGTAGGGTCTCGGAATAGACTTAGAGCACACCACAAACTAGACTGCAAGTGATTGTAAGTAGTCCAAAGTTTGGTCCAAAAACATGTAAAATTATATTTACATTTAACATTGAATGTCTTAGGCTCGGACCAATTGTCCGCTTCTGCATTACACTGTAACCAATTTTGGGGGGAAAAAAAACTTGCGGCAGCTGCGATTCGAACCGGGGTTCTCAGATTTTCTAAGCGGATACTCTCTCTACATGCCAACGCCGCACATGAAAATTCGTTGACTAAGTGCCTACATATCAGCAAATCGTTAATCATACCCATTGTCCGCTACTGCGTGACATTGTAACTAATTTTAGAACAAAACTCATACCTTATGTATTACATTCGGCCCACTTTTAGTACAATTCACCTGTTTTACATTACATTGCTTTAAATTTTTGGACTATTTTCGGTCTAGATACAAAACTACTATACCTACGACTATATTTTTCGAGCAATTGGACCAATAATTATTTCAGGGAGTTTACGGGAAGAAGCATACATAAGCGGGAGACACAATTGAGAGAAATAGAGATTGCGCAATCCGGTACCGCAATTTTTGATTTCGGAAAACCAAATAACGATTTAACTGGGTGCGGTTTAATTATTTGCCCAATGATTTTGGGCTATTGTGTCCGAATGGGTGACCCGATCAAAACATTTTACTCACACTTTTAGTCAAGGGTCTACACTTTATTGTAAAACCTAATTTTGTAATTTGCGGTCACTAGTTTATTAAAAAATTCGGTCTGAATAATTCACTTTTTTGTGAATTTTGGAGTGAGTTCTACGCAAATACATATACTGTGGATGGTGTAGCCGGGGTTATATGCACAATAAATGTTGAATACCTTTTCCAATAGAAAGGTGTTCTGCACAAAAATACTGTATATCGAGTTTACATTTCCATTTTCCAATGGTTCTCCAAGGGTATGCGGAAGTTTTCGATGGATCAGGTGTGACTTCTTACAAAGTGTGAACTGTGCTCTTTCTAGTGGGTTAGATATCAGGACCCATGCCCCCTTCCCCTCAGCGCACTTTCCCAAAATCAGTGGGAAAATAACTAAACATTTCTAATTTAACTATTTGTGCGTTAATATTTCTGCGTAGTTTTACACAATTTTTGAAACATTACAAGGCAAAATGAAGTCTGCAGTGGCAAATTGTAAAAGTGAAAACAAAAGGCAAGCGTGGGATATAAGTGAGTTTTTTTACGTACATATCTACATACATATAACTTCATGCATTTTTCAACGTCCGGCACGTACTCAAAATCGTACTTACATAAAGGGCTGCATGCCTAAAATCATTGCTGCGTGTTCCAATTTAATTAAATTTCGTATATTTATTAATTCAAAATTGAACCATTTAATATCGATATTAACAGATTTTTCCGCGCTTTTTACATATTTTCCTATGAGTTTTGGCATTTCTCTCTCGCAATTGCACCAAGATTACGTCATGCAAAAATTAGGCTCAAAAATCCTTTCATGGGCGCAATCATGTATTCTATTATTCTTGGCAATCTCTGTTTCTCTCAATCGTGCATCAAATTCATGTCCATACCTGTCTTGTGGTAGAAGTTGATCTTCCACAGTGTCTTATGGTCTAATTATGCATACTTCGCATAACTTCCCACAACTTCGCATAAGCTTCAAAAACTGTAATTTCGTATGCACTTTGTAAGTATTTTGTATGAATTCCATTATCCAGAAATTAGCAGAACTTTTAAAAACTTAGCGATCTGTTGAGTTTAGATTTTGCTTCACATTTTCTTAAGTTACATTTTTATTGCAGCTTACATTTTTCACATTATTTTTATTTATAATAAAACAAAATTAGTATCTACAACAAGATCCCAAAGATCTTTTTTAGTGCAACGGTAACTTAAAATTATATATAAGGCCGAATTTTGGCGGAGCCTTCTATGTATGAACTCACCTAATGTTCTGAGTACTCATACAACGGCGCAAGTGCGCAATTTCCTACCATCTTAGGAATTTTATTACACCCTTTTATTCGTAATGGTTGATATGCACATTAGGCATATGCCTCTTTTCAATTAAATACATATACCTACAAAATAACGTTTTGGTCAAAATATGGTACAAAAGGTTCCTGCGGGAAATTCCGAGCAAAAAAAATGTTTACTAAAAAGGGCATATATACATTTGTATGTACATACATACTATGTATATGGAAAGTTCCATGTCAACCGAATTCTGACTATGATCAAAAATTGGTTTCTAAACACTTTTTTTAATCGGTAAACTATTTTTGACCGCAGTCATATATGGGCAAATATAAAAAAACAGGTAACCTTTGTGTTACTTAGCTTTATTTTCACTGTTGTAAACTATATCAAGCTGGTTGCTTTTGGATATAATTCATTGACGTATACTTGAAGCCTCAAAAAAAGTCTGGACCAATTTGCTGCATAACTTTTGAATTATAGGTGTTTAAATTAAAACAAGAGAATTTTTTATATAATTTTAAGACGGGCAGAATTAATTATGTCATAACTTTTGAAGCACACCATATTCTGATTTGAAATTTAATGTGCATTTAGCACCTATGTGTATACTTCCTATGTAGTAGGTAAGAAAAGTGTGCATTCAAAAATAACGTAATGGCAAGTAACTCAAAGTCTGTAACTCCACATTTCACAATTTTCAAAATTTTCGGTTCATCGCGTGTTGTTTTTGAAGCATTTAATTTTGAGAATTTTTAAGCATGTATTGTATTCTACAAACAATTACGAATAATTTGATACCTTAGCAAGAGGTGTGCTTTCAGAATAAACTAACTTTTAAAGATAATATATTCTGCGATCTTGAGCGTAATTTTTATTCCAAACAAATCTTAATTGAAGGCACATTTGGAAAATGCGTCAAAACGATCTAAATATTTTTATAACTACTAGTCCTTATAACGTTACATATACCTGTAAAATGCTTAAAAAAAATTTTGTCTAGAAGTGTGTGAAAACCCTGATTTAGTACTCTTAATTATGCTCCTTCTTGTAGTCAGAATATTTCGAGCGTGGTATCAAATCAAATTTTTTTCGACAAAGGTTCTGATAGTTGCTCTTACTTAACAGGAGCCTTCTAAATTCAATGGCGTCCCCAGTTTTGCCCGGTTGGCTCCACTTTTGGAGATAGCGGCACTTGAAACTTTGGTTAAATTTTAATTATATTTAATATAAAATTAAACTCCCTCAGTTTTGAAGATATTTTACTAAAATTTTGCACAAGCTTGTATTGTAATATTTCCTGCACTATCTCTTAAAATCATCGAAATCGGTTCACTCTAAGGTCTAGCTCCCATACAACTGATTGTTCAGAGACGTTGTTTTGTATTATAACTCCTCCAATTAAGCGGGAAAAAATTTAGTATAGGTTCGCGCGAAAACACAGTTCTGAGTAATCATTTGTATTGGAGCTATATGTTAAAGTGAACATATTTCGATTATTTAAGGAATAACTAAGGTAATATTAAAAAACCGTTATGTGCAAAATGTTAGTAAAATAACTTCAAAACTGATGGAGTTATTTACAAAATAGTTAAAATTTTATCAAATTTTCAAGTACCGTTATCTTGAAAATAGGAGCCAAAACCATTGAATTTGGAACATCCCAATTAAGAGAGTTCAACTTTCAAAACCTTTGTTCAAAATTTACTACTTGAACAGCGTAATATGAACCCAGCTTATTCTTTTGTTTTCTATTTCATGTTTATTTCTCGTCTAACTTTTGAAGCACTTTATGAAAATGAATTACACTTATATTAATCGATTTATTAAGAGGTTGCGAACAAAATGATAAGTAACGTGCCAAAATTTAGGGGAAGGAAGGGGGGGGGGGGGGGGGCTCCCTGATAAAAAAAAAATTTTCAGGAAAAAGGGTCACCGTTTTTG
>NW_016157312.1:16806-17395 GCF_001687245.7 Rhagoletis zephyria | reverse complement strand
AACTGTGAAGGTTATGTAAATTAAAATAACCATCACGTTTGTATGATGATTCATCGCTCCAAATTATTTTATTTAAAAAGTTGGGGTCTGAATCATGCATTCGCAATATTTCACTGCAAAATCTAACGCTCGACAGGTAATCTCTCTCCTGTAGAGCCTGAACACGTTGAATGTGGTAGGGATGGTATTTTAAAGCTTTGTGAACTGTAGTTTTTGGTATTCCAGTCCGTCTTTCCATCATTCTCCCTGAAGTCGATGGACCTAGTTCCACGTCCTCTAACACAACTTTAACATCTACCGTTGCAGGACTCGCCACCACGCCTTCCAGTAATGCGACCTTAAAAAAGTTAAAAATGATAGTTAAAAGGAGAATGGCTTCAAACAAGAAAGGTGTAAAAATCACTTACCTTCATATATTTCTCTATGGTTCCGGGCGAATACTTCACGGCCCGGATGCCTACGATTGTGGTATCGCTCTGCATAAAGTCTTTGCTCTGGCATTACAGCAAGCTTCACCGTAAATTATTAATAACACAATGTTCGAAGGGTCCAATTTCACAAAATCCACTTTCACTAATTCCGGTAAGTA
>NW_016157312.1:10912-16601 GCF_001687245.7 Rhagoletis zephyria | reverse complement strand
TTATGTAATGTAAAGTTATAGCTCAGTACATTTTTTTTTCACCCGAGATAGTCAAAGTTGGGGAAGAAAATATCAAAAAGTTAATAATCCAGAAATAGTCCTAATTTTATGATGGTTCCTTAATATATTTTAACTACATTGCATTTGAGTATGGAGAGGCAACTATCTGAAAGTATTTTACATAAAATATTTTCTAAGTATTGCCCGGTTTGTAGTTGCAGTTAAAGAAAACACATGAAAAGGCACGATTTTTTTTTAAATTCGAAAAAATGTAAATATTTCAAAAACGGTGACACTTTTCCCTGACAATTTTTTGTTTATCAGGGAGCTCACCCTGCATGAGCAGCTGACATTTTCGCCGCGGTATTTCTTAATGTTAAACCGATGTGTTTTTTGTACATTTGTGTTAATTCAGGCTGTTATTGATATTTTGTTTTAACTCAACCGATACCACCTTGACTGAATTCGCCTTGTGCAGTAGATTGAATAAATTATTTTACTTTGAATCATAAGGCACATTGAGTAAGTAGTTAACAGCAGCAGAGGATTGTAGTTTGCATTTTTATACCTTTCATGAGCATGAAATGGTATTATAACTTTGGTCCGATGTTTGTAAGTACCAGAACAAAAAGAGATAGACCCATGAAAATGTATACTTATATGATCAGAACGTCGAGCTGAGTTGATTTAGCCATGTCCGTCTGTCCGTCTGTCCGTCTGTCTGTCTGTTTGTATGCAATCTAGTCTCTCAGTTTTCGAGATATCCGGATCAAATTTGGTAGGTGGGTGTATTTTTATAATGTATTAATCATTTGTCGGAACCGGAAGAATCGGACCACTATAACATATAGCTCCCATACAACTGATTGTTCAGATATGAGATTTTTCGTTATAACTTCTCCATTTATGCAGCTACGAACATGAAATTTTGCAGTACTTGCACCCATTATCAACAGAATACTTACAGTGAAAATTACAAAGATCGGGTCACTATAACCTATAGCTCCCATACAACTGATTGTTCAGATATAAAATTTTGCGTTATAACTCCTCCATTTATATAGCTAGGAACATGAAATTCCGCACTGTTTTCAATAATTATCAACAGAAAACTTACAGTGAAAATTACAAAGATCGGGTAACTATAACCTATAGCTCCCATACAACTGATTGTTCAGATATGAGATTTTTCGTTATAATTCATCCATTTATGTAGCTAGGACCATGAAATTTCGCGCTGTTTTCACTCATTATCAACAGAAGACTTACAGTGAAAATAACAAAGATCGGGTCACTATAACCTGCAGCCCCCATACAACTGATTGTTCAGATATGAGGTCTTTTATCATAACTCCTCCATTTATGCAGCTAGGAACATGAAATTTCGCACCACTTTCACTCATTATTTACAGAATACTTACAGTGAAAATAACAAGGATCGGATGACTACAACATATATCTTCCATACATCTGATTGTTCAGATATGGGATTTTACTGTAAAACTCCTTTATTTGAACAGCTAAAACCGATAAATTTCGTAAGATATTTTATAAATAATAATACAAAGTCTACTGAGAAAATCGTCAAAATCTATGCTGTATAAGCTTTATCTCCTATAGCACTGATTGTTCAGATACCAGTTTTTGCGATATATCTCCTTTATGTAGGAAACTAAACCCAATAAATTGTGTTACCGGTTTACATACCGATCACATAGCAGTGAAAATCACTTAGATTGGTGCCATATAAAGTATATCTTCCATACCTCTGATTGTTTAGATGCGATTTTTTATATAAGTATGTAACTCCTCTATCGATGTATGCAGATGTATTCAAAAGCAGTAATCTGTCAAAGTAAAATTTGCAGATGTTCATGAAAGGTATGAAGCCTTCGGCATAGCCGAAGACAGCGCTGCTCTTACTTGTTTTCATTCGAAGTGGTCCATGAATCGTCAATTTTGTTTAAATTTTACTGTGAAATAAGAGATTCTGTTTACTTTTGTGACATTTTAGGGAACCAAATCAACAACAAAATACACGCAGCTTGTTGTATTTGCCTAAGCGATTTTGGCCGAGTTCAACAAAGCACTCCAGTCACTCCTCCATTTTTATTTTAGCGATAAATATTCAAGTACCACCCAGATAGCAATCGAACTCAAAAATTCTGATGAATATAATAACATGTTTCTTAGATTTTCTATCTTAATAAGTGCAACGAAAATTGAACTATGGATTAAATTTAATGCCCAAATACACATTTGTATGATCACAGTTCAAAGAACTGACTCCATACAATGATTTTTCTTTATTCCCTAATAAGCAATTTTTTGTATTATAATGTGTATTTAGTATTTTATTTAACGCTTAATTAACAAAAGACGCAGAGAATTGTAAAACTAAAATATATTATATATTTTAAAGGATAATATAAAGCTTTGTGAAGGAAACTTAACTTAAAAATATTTATTTCTGTTGTGGGGAATTTGCGGGTAATTTGAAAATTTGTGGGTGACTTGGATTTTTTTCTGGGTAATTAAACAAATCGAAAACGGCAACGCTGCTACATACGTATGTGCGTGGTAAAAATACAAATCTGTATTTTATGCGCGGATATGAAATCGTTGGAAGAAATGTTAAAGCATTTAAGACTCTATTTGGGCAAACAACAACAATGACCACAAAAATAATGCACGAAAACAATTGTGACACCAAAAAATTATTGAATTCCTATACTTGTAATATTTTCATCACGGTGCTTATTCCATAAAAGTATGAAATTAATAACAAAAACAGCGGCAACAACAGCAGCAGTATAAACAAATTCGAATTAAGCGTTTTCAAGTGAAGTCGACAGCAATAAGTTGTGTAAATTACATACATAGTACACACATACCATTGGTACATACAAACATACCCAATAAACACAACGAATTTGCCTCGAATTCGAGACGAGCTTATTTTATCTGATAAAACTATCGAGACGATACTTCGCGGCGATAGATCGGCGAATTCTAATTGGGAGGAGAGTCATCTATCATTGGCGAATCGAGTATTACTAGTTTTTCGAATCGTTGGCGATTCGAGAATATTTTATTTTTCGAATCGTTGTCGTTTCGAGAATTGTTGATTTTTGGAATCCTTAGCTACTCCAGGTTTCAGCTCGCTGGCGCTTTGAGATTGTAATTTATCGACTCATGTTTTATAGGATTTTAATACTGCCTCTCGAAATTTATTTTATAATCTATACATAGTATAAATGAAAGTCGAGATTCTTTGTACGCGGTAATCTCGAAAACTACTGAAAGGATTTTGACGAGATTTTCTTTAATATACACTGTATCGACTGGAGAGGGATCTTTTTACTTAGAATTTTAATAGGCTTGCCACCTGTCTAAAAAACTATAAGATCCGCACCGTTCGTTGGATTTCAAAAGATGAGGTGTCAAATGAAAGGGATTGACCTCTAGAAAACCACCAATATATATTTTTTTAATATGGTTGCAACCTGTTAATAAAATTACTATATTCAATCATAATAAGCGTAGGCATCAATTCTGTACCGTCACTGTGAAACGAAAAGACTTAGTCTCTACATGCGAAATAATGTATTATTCTTCTGAGTAGGGTTGCCAACTATTAAAAAGTTAAAAGTTTTTCGTCGTTCGTTGGATTAAAAAATGAGATACCAAATGAAAGGGCATGGCCTTCACATGTAAAAAGCTTTATTATTTCTTAAGTAGGGTTGCCAGCTATTTAAACTTACTATCTTCTATACATAGTAAAAGGAAAGTTGAGATATTTTGACCACGCCATTGAACGGATTTTGACGAAATTTTTTAAGTATATTCTGTATCGATAGGAACCTATAGAAATGAGATCTCAAATAAAATGGCCCGGCTCTTAGATGTTCAATAATGTATTACTTTTTGAGTAGTGTTGCCAACTATTTAAAATGTACTATTTCATTCGAAGATGGTATGAATGCAAAAAGTGAAATGTGAAGTGAAAAGGCTTGCCTCCAGATATTCAATAATGTATTACTTTTTGAGTAGTGTTGCCAACTATTTAAAATGTACTATTTCATTCGAAGATGGTATGAATGCAAAAAGTGAAATGTGAAGTGAAAAGGCTTGCCTCCAGATATTCAATAATGTATTACTTTTTAAGTAGGTTTGCCACGTTTTTAAAAATAATAAGATTTTCAAAGTTCATTGGACTAAAAAATGAGGTATCGAGTGAAAGAAATGGTCTCCGGATGAGCTTTTATCTTTTTAATGGGGCTGCCACCTATTTAAGAATTAATACGCAACATATACTACGTCAAAATAGTTTTTTTTTTTAGGTGCTGTATTCTAAAAAGCGTAAGGAGCTGATGCTTTTTTGTTTGCATATGTGAGTATGTATGTACATAGGCTACATTTGTAGGGATTTCAGTGAGAGACAGAATTTATAAATCAGCTGTGCCTACTTTGATGTTTTTATTTCATTAGGTTCACGTACATATCGCACACTGTCTTCAAAACAGTCACAACTCAAAATAGTACGTTTGTCAGAAAATGCGAATAACTATTTCTTAGCACATGACAATCATATGGGCAATGGCGACTTTACCTTAGGTTTCTTAACAAATGATAACAAAAGTTTTCTCCAGCTTTTGCTGAAAGGTAAATAAAAGCCCTTCGTACATTTTTAGCGCATAATTTCAAAAATGCCAAATTTTTAGTTGTGACCCTTTTGAAGACGGTGTGCGATATGTATAAGTACTTTAGTATCTGCATATGTATGTATGTACATACACCCACTATAATTGTTCTTAAGTATTCAGTCAAAAATATTAGAAACACAAAATTCAAATAAAATACGCTTACTTCGATGTTTTTGTTTAGTTTCTTCGCGTATTTCTTTCCTCTTCTCTCCCTGGCTAATTTGAATATATGTATGTACATCTATACATAGTATAAAGGAAAGTCGATATTCTTTGTACGCGGTAATCTCGAGAACTGCTGAACGAATTTTGACGAGATTTTCTGTAATATATTCTGTATCGATAGGTTGCCACCTGTTAAGAAAATTACTATATTCAATTCTAATAAGCGTAGGCGTCAGTTCTGCACCGTCACTGTCAATGAAAAAGACTTAGCCTCTGTATGTGTAATAATGTATCATCTTTGTGAGTAGGGTTTCTACCTGTTTGAAAACTATAAGATCTTCACCGTTCGTTGGTTAAAAAAATGAGATACCAAATGAAAGTGCATGGCCTTCGCATGTACAAAAACTTTAAGTTTTTTGAGTAGGGTTGCCACATATTTAAAATTACTTTCTTCTATGCATAGTATAAAGCAAAGGCGAGCTATTTTAACCACGTTACTGAATGGACTTAGACAAGTTTTTTTATGTATATAATAAACGGGGTACATGATGACATATTTCTTTCTCCAAATACGTAAATGTACATACATATGCGAAGCCTCGCGCATGCGTGGCCGGCTAGTATAATACAAATTTAAACGTTTTATAAAGGAATTTGCTGGATGAAAAATACTATAAAAAATTAATTGTTTTTGTTATTCTATGGCCTTATAACAATTATGTTCAACAATTTTTAATGAGCTTGAGGCCGTTTTTAATGAAAAACTTATTGTGGAAAAGCAACAATGATGTGAAAAAATGGTAGAAGTGATAGCTATT
>NW_016157312.1:0-8138 GCF_001687245.7 Rhagoletis zephyria | reverse complement strand
TGTATGCATTTATATAGAAATTATGTGCAACATTTGTTCAGTTAAACTTATTTATTGTATGTTATTCAAATATTTACTTAATTTAATGGCTTTCTTTTTTTATTTTATTATTTAAATTCACTGGCGATCAAACCCAAGAGCATGTTCGACCTTTTATTACTTAAAGTAACATAACTTTTTAAATAATGAGCGGATTGCTTTGAAATTTTCAGCAATTTGTCCTTATTATCTAAGGTATAAAGCGTAGTATACAGAAAAATTAACAAGTGATTCACAGCAAAAACGCAAGGCAACTCTCTTCACTCAGTTTTGAACTTTTCTGTTTTGAGATTTTAGGAGGTATACATATATCAAGAAGATTGTGGAGACTCCTTTGCTTTTAATAGCGATTTTCATACGTCTGGGAATGCTCTCTACTCTGTTTTCTGTGGTTTGGCTTGGAAAATTACCCCATTACAATTTTACTCGCCTCCAAAGCTCTTCCATGTTACTGGAGCTCGCTTGTGCTATGCTACTCCTCTCTTGATCACAGCGCTCAATTTTTCGATAGCTTTGAGGTCTGGGATTTGTGCTGGCCACCATGTTAGACATTTTTCTTGGCATGGTGTTTTTGAAGATGCTGATGAGGTCTTTCCCAAAAATGTGCGTTTTTATCGCTTTGGAAACAATTAATTTTCGTTCCATTGGACCATATTCCCCCTTTTCAGTCCAAAAGCTCCAAGTCTCGTGACTTTTACAAAATTTCAGTAGCAGCTTAATAGCTTGGGATGTTTTACTTACTGGCATTTGGCGCCATGGGTTAATATAAAAGGTATAATGAACATATCCTCCAAAAAAACTTACAAAAGCGGAAAACCTGCGGAAGAAGTTGTTTGCCAGCAGGACGGAGATCCAAATGGTTCTGAAAATATTCGACACCGAAGGCTGCTTGAGCAAAATTTTCACGTAATGCAGTGGGCAGCACAAATCCCAGACCTCAACGCCATCGTAAAATTGAGCTCTGTGGTCAAGAGAGGATTAGCATAGCACAAGCGAGCTCCGAGTAACATGGAAGAGCTTTGGAGGCGAGTAAAATTATAATGGGGTAATATTCCATTGCATTCCGTTGCATTCCTTCATTTTAGGTAAAAATGCAAATCAACTCCTGCCATGATAATTCAAAAATTTAAAAGAAAACTTTGAAAAACGGTTGCATTCCTACATTTTAGATAAAAATTACATAGGAATATATGTGGGTCCAGCCAGACCGATGTGTTCCGAATGTGATGTATTAATCAACATGTCTATATATCTAGCTTTATATATATGATATATGTGGGTCCAGCCAGACCGATGTGTTCCGAATGTGATGTATTAATCAACATGTCTATATATCTAGCTTTATATATATGATACCGACATGATTTTTTACAGATTGTTAGTTCACTAAACATTAGTAAGCTACCTGTAATTTCAATCCTCTAGCTATATTTAAAGTACCTTTTTTTTGTAATTTGAAAATGGAAAAGGCCTGGCTGGGCTCATGTGTCAGACGAAGGGTTAATAAAATTGTATTATATATTAAATTGTGTGATTGATTTATCTATATTATTAGTTATTATTAAGCAGTATTGGTCTTGTCCCACCCGTAACAAAAAAAGTAAAAGTTGTTATATTTAATTACAGAAGTTGAAGTTGTGTTTCGGGTTTGTTACATAATGTTAGAACTTCATTGTCAATGTTTACCACAATTGCATTTTCGTTTCCACATAGTTAGATAAGAATAATTCAACAGTCAATCATGTCCCACCCACAGTTGCCAGAGGTAGGTTTACAGGGCTGATAAGCTTTATTTGTTTGTTGAGGTGGATGCAGGGGAAAAGGGCGGATGCGCGGACTGGTAATGACCTATATACCCTTGTGGTCAGCTGATTAAGTTAAGTGATTTTTTTGACCAGTTCTGGTTTTTTCTTTTGTTTATTTAATGTTTATATTTTTTTTTATAAAAGTCTAGCACATTACATAACCAGAACCACATAAATCCACATTTCAAACTTCGTACAAAAGTTATAAATTTCAACAAATTTTAACAGTTACACCCAAAAATTTTAAATTCTTTGTACATAATTTTTAGAAAAATTCTAGGTATGCAGTTTTATAGCTTATTTAATTTAAGTAGGAAAAGGTGAAAATTCAAGATGCTAGGAGATAGCGTTGATTTTTAATAATTTTTTTGGCTGACGGTGCTAAGCTTTTTCTTCTATATAAAAGGCACTATACTAAGATAAAACGTGAGTGAATTGAGCCCCTACTCTAGAAAAGCACTAATATATATATATTTTTTTAATATGGCTGCAACCTGTTAATAAAATTACTATATTCCAATCCTAATAAGCGTAGGCATCAATTCTGTACCGTCACTGTGAAACGAAAAGACTTAGCCTCTACATGCGCAATAATGTATTATTCTTCTGAGTAGGGTTGCCACCTATTCAAAAGTTAAAAGGTTTTCGTCGTTCGTTGGATTAAAAAATGAGGTACCAAATAAAAGTGCATGCCCTTCGCATGTACAAAAACTTTATTATTTTTTAAGTAGGGTTGCCAGCTATTTAAACTTACTATCTTCTATACATAGTAAAAGGAAAGTTGAGATATTTTGACCACGCCATTGAACGGATTTAGACGAAATTTTTTAAGTATATTCTGTATCGATAGGAATATTATCTTTAGTTTTATAGGGTTGCCACCTGTCTAAACAATTATAAGACCCGCACTGTTCATTGGATTACCAGAAATGAGATGTCAAATAAAATGGCCCGGCTCTTAGATGTTCAATAATGTATTACTTTTTGAGTAGCGTTGCCAACTATTTAAAATTTACTATTTCATTCGAAGATGGTATGAATGCAAAAAGTGAGATGTGAAGTGAAAAGGCTTGCCTCCAGATATTCAATAATGTATTACTTTTTGAGTAGGTTTGCCACGTTGTTAAAAATAATAAGATTTTCAAAGTTCATTGGACTAAAAAATGAGGTATCGAGTGAAATAAATGGTCTCCGGATAAGCTTTTATCTTTTTAATGGGGCTGCCACCTATTTAAGAATTAATACGCAACATACAATACGTCAAAATAGTTTTTTTTTAGGTGCTGTATTCTAAAAAGCGTAAGGAGCTGATGCTTTTTTGTTTGCATATGTGAGCATGAATGTATAGGCTACCTTTGTTGGGATTTCAGTGAGAGACAGAATTTATAAATCAGCTGTGCCTACTTTGATGTTTTTATTTCATTAGGTTCACGTACATATCGCACACTGCCTTCAAAACAGTCACAACTCAAAATAGTACGTTTGTCAGAAAATGCGAATAACTATTTCTTAGCACATGACAATCATATGGGCAATGGCGACTTTACCTTAGGTTTCTTAACAAATGATAACAAAAGTTTTCTCCAGCTTTTGCTGAAAGGTAAATAAAAGCCCTGTGTACATTTTTAGCGCATAATTTCAAAAATGCCAAATTTTTAGTTGTGACCCTTTTGAAGACGGTGTGCGATATGTACAAGTACTTTAGTATCTGCATATGTATGTATGTACATACACCCACTATAATTGTTCTTAAGTATTCAGTCAAAAATATTAGAAACACAAAATTCAAATAAAATACGCTTACTTCGATGTTTTTGTTTAGTTTCTTCGCGTATTTCTTTCCTCTTCTCTCCCTGGCTAATTTGAATATATGTATGTACATCTATACATAGTATAAAGGAAAGTCGATATTCTTTGTACGCGGTAATCTCGAGAACTGCTGAACGAATTTTGACGAGATTTTCTGTAATATATTCTGTATCGATAGGTTGCCACCTGTTAAGAAAATTACTATATTTAATTCTAATAAGCGTATGCGTCAGTTCTGCACCGTCACTGTCAATGAAAAAGACTTGCAGCCTAATTCATAAAAACTTATGAAATGTTTATAAAGACTTTATCATACTCATAGCCGAAAACATTATTCATAAACCTTTTATAAAGATAAAATACTCTTATAAACTTGATAAATTCTGTCAAAATTTATAGTGAGCATGAACCTTCTATAAGCTCATTAAAAGACAATTGTTTCAAAAAATTTGGAACTGTTAACATAATATACAGCAAAATAATGATCGCGATTGATGCAATACGTTTGATTGACGATATTGGTACGTATTTACATACATAGATGTTACGTGTTCATGTAATTCCACCTTGTCCTAGATCTTCTAACGCGCTCTACTCGCAAGGAAAAATCTTTCCAGGAACGAAGAGATCCATTTCTATTGAATGATGAGGAGTTTCGTATGAGATATCGCTTCTCTAAAGGTGGAGTGGAAAAAATTATAAATTTGGTGAAATCTGATATTTCCCTTGATAAAAGAGGCTTTGGAACTTCGCCTAAGCTACAAGTTCTCGTGGCTTTACGATGTTGGGGCCGCAGAGAAGTAATATTTTGAATTGCAAATGCTTTTACTTTATATTACTTATATAATACAGGTTCAGGGTGATGCAGGTGACCTCCATGGTCTAAGTCAGGCTACTGTATCCCGCATCTGTGTTAGGGTGGCAACCGCTCTCGCTAAGCATGCGGATAATATTATAAAAATGCCGGAAACTTTAGCACAGGAGCAAGCGCTGATGAGAAGTTTTAAGGCTGTGAAAAACTTCCCAAACGTTATTGGCGCAATCGATTGCACTCACATTAAAATTAAAAAAGTTGGCGGAGATATATCCCAATACTACATAAATCGAAAAGGATATTATTCATTAAATGTCCAAGTGAGTAATTTTGATTACAATTTGACTATAGAAACAAATAAAGAGAAATTGTATAGGCAGTATGTGATGCAAATCTAAAAATACGCAATATTGTTGCAAGGTGGAGAGGTAGTACTCACGATTGTCGCATATTTGACGAGTCATCCTTGAAAGCGAATTTCGAGGAAGCAAAGTTTAAAGGGCGATTGCTTGGCGATTCAGGGTATAAGCTCACACCATATCTATTCACACCCATCCTTAGGCCGCAGAATGAAAAAGAAGAGAGATACAATATTGCGCATATCGGGACAAGGAATGCAATAGAAAGATGTTTTGGCGTTTGGAAGCAGAGATTTCGTTGCTTACTAGATGGCATGACTGTTTCCCTGCAAAATGCAAAAACACTTATCGTCGCACTTGCAGTTCTACATAATTTTGCAATCGTTGAAAACGAAAACACGGAAGAATTTGTTAACAATATATGTATGTATTACAAATAACAAAACTTTGAAGATATACATAGATATATATATATATACAGGGTGTTCCCCCTGTCCATCCATCCCTTTTAAAATAGAGGACATGTTGTTTATTGGAAAACGCAAACAAAAATGGGATATATGTACAGGTTTTTACCAAATAACGGGGTGGATGGGTGGTCTAGGACATCTTGTATATTTTTGTGAAACATACATACATATGTTTCAGCACCATGCAATAATGCTATGCTAACACCCGACCGTTCACGTGATGAAATACCCGAAGGAAATCCAGCAAGCCAGAGACGAGCAAATATTATACTTAAAATGTTTATTGACAGCAATTTTTAAATTTCAAACAATACGCCATATAATTAATTAAAAATAACATATCGCTAAGAAATATTACTTGTTTTTTAATTTATTTTAACTTTGCTTCTTTTCATAAAATTCGCATTGCTTTTTTAGAATTTCATATTCCAAGTCCAAATTCCTTTGCTTCTTCCTTTCAGTTTCCATTTTCATTACATGCAACTCTTTCGTACACTTTAAGTTG
The DNA here is from genome assembly GCF_001687245.7 of Rhagoletis zephyria. NCBI lineage: Eukaryota > Metazoa > Arthropoda > Insecta > Diptera > Tephritidae > Rhagoletis > Rhagoletis zephyria. Next base: position 2,337 of record NW_016157312.1, on the reverse strand, counting down.
CAATCCAAAATCATTTTTGTTGCTTCTACACCTGAAGGCTTCTGAAAAGTTTTATTTACATACAATTACATCTGTGACTATAAGAAATAACAGCTTAAGTCGAAAGGTAGATGTATTGTATAACGATTTTCCGTCATGCCTTTTCAAATTTGGGTTGTCTGTTTTGCATCGGCGTTGTGCCATCGCCACTGTCATGAAGATTCGTTTGACAATACATCAGGGTAGGAAACCATGCCGGAATCACCACCAAGCCAAGAGATAATCGATATGTAGACTTTAGTACAATGTGCCTTTCGCATGGTACACACATATGCTTGCGAATGTGTGCAGGTGCTATTTAAATACTATTGGGTGGTTCACAAGGTGTCGTACTTGGTAATTCCAAGATTCCCATCAAGTCTCATCAATGCTTTAGCTTGGGTAATAAAGATCACGGTGCTTTATTCTAATGTCAACCTTTAGTCACTAGCTGTTACTCCTTATACACATGCTAGTATATGGTTCAGCCTTATCGCCAATTCAATGTGAATAAATCGTTCCTATAATTTAAGGCAAATCAAAAATAAATTGGGAATACTTGTTTTTGCTTTGCTATATAATTTTTGGAAATATTTGTTCACAAGAAATTCGCAATAAGGGCCACTGTTTTTATCAAAGAAAAACGGCATGTTACCTGCTTACGTTTTTAGATGCCCTACTAGTATTAAGAGATGGTGTCTTTATATTTTCAACATTATGTTGGCTAGAGCCAACGATGTCTGTTTCCTGCATTACCTCCACTGCGTCTGCTTCGATATTACTTTTTTCGCATCCCTCCAATTCGGCGCTATTTTGTATGGGCAAGGATTCTTCCAATACTACAACCTGGAAATATATTTAAAATATGCAATACATACTTATGTACATACATATAGCATATCACCAACATAAATGCAGAAACCCGTATCTAACATCGTCACGTCACAGGCAAAAAGCCGTAAATAATAATGTTTTTCTTAAAACGATTTGGCGACTTATAATTCGATGAAATGCATCATCAAAAAGTAAAATTAGGATTTTTTGTTAGTTACGGTCTTTTTCTTTCATGTAACAATTTTATTTACGGCTTTTTGCATTTCCGGTGACGATATGTACGTATGTATAAATAAAAGTTGTAGTAGTAGCGAAACGATGCCACATTTATTATTTTGCTCTTGGTTAAGCCGAGATTTTGTTTAAATTGTGGCGCAGATCTTGACAATGTTTACCTGCTGACTTTTGTCCGAATCAAATGAATTGAAGTCGACAACAAACTCATTTGGCAGCCAAACGGAGATGTCTTCGTTTGATAATGGTTCAGCAACAGATTGCGCCCCACCGCCAGTTTTCAAAAGTTCACGCCTCTCTTTCGACTTCGCTTTTTTTGCCGTCATTTTCGCAATAGTCCACTGTGATTTCAATTGGATCACAGTTCGCTTAGTTGCACATATCTCATTGAAGCTGCAAGACAAAATGTTGAGCAAAGGATATTTCCCAAAGTAAAGAAATACGTATGAACATGAATATTAAGTTGTACGTACCTCTCTTGTAAGTCTCTCCAGGCCTCTTGTTTGGACTTATTTGAATTTGTATCCGTGTTCTTATTTTCAATAATGTCCACCCGTTCACGAACTAATTCTTGAAGCAAAGCCTTAAAAATTATATTAAACACAATGAATTATATTTTACATCCACACAATTAGGCATACCTTATCTTCCGCAGTCCAATTATCCCCCCTGTTCCGTTTCTTTTGCTCCATTGCTAATATAACTAAAGCGCTTAGTTAAATTATATTTCCAACAAATGAATGTTTATATTATTTTTTTCAACTGACTGAAAAGGTATTGACATTTTTCTAGCCAAACTTGCCGTATTTTTTTGGAGTTTTGATACCAAAGGCTTTACAAATATTTTGTAGTTACAAAACTACGTTTATATTACTATTTACTATTATACGTTTATAAAGCATTTTAAGTTTTTTTTATGAATTAGGCTGTTAGCCTCTGTATGTGTAATAATGTATCATCTTTGTGAGTAGGGTTTCTACCTGTTTGAAAACTATAAGATCTTCACCGTTCGTTGGTTAAAAAAATGAGATACCAAATGAAAGTGCATGGCCTTCGCATGTACAAAAACTTTAAGTTTTTTGAGTAGGGTTGCCACATATTTAAAATTACTTTCTTCTATGCATAGTATAAAGCAAAGGCGAGCTATTTTAACCACGTTACTGAATGGACTTAGACAAGTTTTTTTATGTATATAATAAACGGGGTACATGATGACATATTTCTTTCTCCAAATACGTAAATGTACATACA
>NW_016157311.1:363573-380304 GCF_001687245.7 Rhagoletis zephyria | reverse complement strand
CACCTCTGCAAACTCAGCTACAGCTAAAGCTATGTAAACGTGCATTTCTTACAATCATTCAAACAAATTTAATTTCAAATTGAAAACACATTTCTTCCAAAATAACTTAAAATCGCACACACAGAAGAACCAAAAAGATTGAAAAATCATGATACTTTTTTCTTTCGTCTGTCGATTTTAGAACTGGTTCTTAACTATAGAAATTAGGACTAGTTCGGAACTGTCGAAAAAGGGATGCAGCGGGCGGCAATTGACACTTCCTACGACATCACCATGTTAAATTCGCCAGTTGTTTGCATGCAAAAGGATTTATCGCGAACCAGTACTGGGTCTAAATGTACTAGAAGCGCACCAGTTCAGAACTAGAGATTTTCCCCACAGGGATCAAATTCAGAGTTAATGATTAAAAATAATTTTTTTAATCGCGGTTACGATTAACTGATTAGTCAGATTAAAATTAATCATGATTAACTGTAATCAGATTGAATTTAATCGAATTAACTAACTGATTAAAACATCAATCGATTAATGCACACATTGATTTCACATACATATCACTATACCAAGTTTCAGTTCTCTCCCACAAATACTTCCAGAGATATGTATGTAATATGAAAATTCCAATTTGTATGGGAGGGGCCTTGAGTTATCGGACTTACTTTCAGTCTAAGACCATCCTTCCGAAATCCGTAGTAAGTGTACTAAATTTCGTTCTGATCGGAAAACCGGTTAAGGAAGTAGCCTATTTTCCAATCCAGGTCATAAACCATCTTTGAGCAAAATTTCGTTTTGAAACAGGTGGCAATTGTTACAAAAGTAGCCTATTTTCAAGTCTAGGTCATAAGCCATCTGTGTGCAAACTTTCATGCAAATCAGTTCAGTCATTAATTTAATTAAACTTTCTTAATACGTGATAACTCTTAAAATAGTAGCCTATTTTCCAACATAGGTCATAAGCTATCTCTGTGCGAAATGTCATGCAAATATATTCAGTCGTTTTCGCGTATTAATTTAATTAAAACTTTTTTAACAGGTGGCTTGCAAAATTTCATGCAAATCTATTCAGTCGTTTCCGCGTATTAATTTAATTAAACTTTTTTAGCAGGTGGTAACTCTTAAAAAAGTAGCCTATTTTTCAACCTAGCTCATAAGCTATCTGTGTGAAAACTCATGCAAATCAGTTCACTCATTTCCGCGTATTAATTATATTAAACATTTCTAACAGGTGGCAACTCTTAAAAAAGTAGCCTACTTTCTAACCTAGGTCATAAGCTATCTGTGTGCAAAATTTCATGCAAATCCGTTTGATCGTTTCCGCGTATTAATTTAATTAAACTTTTTTAACAGGTGGCAACTCTACCAAAAAATTAGCTTATTTTTTCCTGTAGGTCATAAGCTCAAATTTTCATGCAAATCCATTCAGTCGTTCTCGCATATTAAATAAATTAAACTTTTTTAACAGGTGGCAACTCTTAAAAAAGTAGCCTATTTTCCAATCCAGGTCATAAACCATCTTTGAGCAAAATTTCGTTTTGAAACAGGTGGCAATTGTTACAAAAGTAGCCTATTTTCAAGTCTAGGTCATAAGCCATCTGTGTGCAAACTTTCATGCAAATCAGTTCAGTCATTAATTTAATTAAACTTTTTTAACAGGAGGCAACTCTTAAAAAAAAGTAGCCTATTAACCAATCTGACCCATAAGCTATCTGCGTACAAAATTTCATGCAAATCCGTTCAGTCGTTTCCGCGTGATGATTTTCCAAACATCCAAACATACAAACTTTCACATTTACAGTATTAGTAAGATAAGATAATAGTAAGGATTTAACGGATCCACTTTGGATGAAGAAGACAATGGCTCCCCAAGGTGTATAAGTCTGCTATAGAATATGCTCTGGAGTTTCCTCCACCAGCCCATAAAACCACCCTTTGCGACACAGTCAGTGCTTTCATTGCCTTCAACCCTTCACATCCCGGATCCCACAACAGCGGTACGCTATTGTAACGTGGTTCAAAGGAGTTTTGCAGCTGTTCACAAGCCTCGATGATATTTTAAAAGAGTCTAAGGCTTTTAACGCGGCCTGATTATCCGATATAATACTTATTGTGGTCCCATTTGTCCTTCTACGTAGACATTCGCGAACGAAGACTTCCGCCTGAATTATGGTTGGGTATGTGCCCATTGGCGGACTTTAATGGAATCTTGGTGCATGTACGCCTAGTGATAGAACTTTTTAGAAAAGTATCGATACTAGTACTCATTTATAATACTCTAAAAAGAATCGATGCCAGTACTCATATTTGCAAAAAAGTATCGATAATACTTGTACTTCCAAGTATTTTTAGGGCAAACGCAAAAAGTTATGAAATTCAGATTGCTTTGTTTACATATACATAAGACCTCTTTCTTTTTGTAAATTGAATAGACACTGCTTTTAATAGCTGAAGTCTGATCTAACAATCATTTCTAACCGAGTTTTGGAAAAGAACTTGCAATATGTTTAAAAGCGTAAAATAAATGTTTATAGCAAAAGGCTTATTTGAAGCTAACTCAATTTCCAATTTTTGTTCTGCGTGACATTTTGATTTGACGTTTCGCTCAATGAAATCAAATGCAAACGCACGCAAGCCAATTTCGGGTGACGCAAAAAAACAAATTCGTCGGCGTGCGTACCAAAACGCAAGCCGCGAATATTAGGTTAGCCTGTAAAGGAAAGATAAGCTCCCTTTCACAAAAATTTTCTTCGAAAGCGGGCTGGATTTCGAATTCAAAACCAAGGTAGAATACATTGGAAAACGAAGGCTCCGTTTTTCTGGAGAATTTCCAAGTTATCGAGCCGAAGTCCACCGTCCTAACCCATTCCTTACACCGGCACAAAAAAAAATTGGTGTGTGCTTTTAACCAGACCCACTTTCCGCCACGTATTTCGACCCACTGAATCCGAATCTGAGGTCAGTTTGACTCTTTTTTGCCATTTTTTCACAATTTTCGCAATTAACTCAAAATTTAGGAGGTGTACGAGTCAAATGGACCTCAGTACATGTCGATATGTGGGTCTGGTTAAAAGGAAAGACCACTTTTTTGTGTTGGCCTGTGTTATCGAAGGTATGTCAAGAGATTCGTTTTCCAATTATTTAAGAAGTTTTAACCGAGCCAAATGTTAACATGAGTGCTACCTCTTCTTCTATGTTGTATAAAAATTTCATAGCGATTACCAGTAGCTCACCATAACATAATATATGTCAGTAAGCGACCAACCGTCATAGCGGAAAGTTCTTTGCAGTGACTAGTTATCCCCATTTTCTTATCGTTCGTGTCGTTCAAGTACTCTCAAATCAAATTATCTTACGAAAAAACTACTCAATGAAAGACCCACCCGACGTGGGCGGGGGACACCCGTCCCTTGCCGCAAGCTACCAAATTGACAATCAAAAACATGTGGACGTAAAATCTCCCGGTCCTAAGTTCTTAGTAATGAAAAGAATANATTGACTATCAAAAACATGTGGACGTAAAATCTCCCGGTCCTAAGTTCTTAGTAATGAAAAGAATAAACAGTGATGAGACTTTAACAAAAGTTTCCCCATTTCTTATTAAAAAAGTGATCGATGGTGTTTGCGGAGAAGTCGACTCTTGCAAAAAAATCAAAAGTGGTGACATTCTAATTAAAACAAAGAACCATACACAAGCACTCAAACTAGCAAAGTTAACCAGCCTATCTCCAATCATACAAGTGGAAATAACAATGCACTCAACTCTTAACTCCACCAAAGGTGTTGTTTATTGTAACAACTTACGTGGGATATCTGAAAACGAAATCCTAATCGAACTCAAAGATCAAAACGTGAGTGAAGTTAGAAAAATCATGCTAAAAGAAAATAACGACAGCTCAACACTTATTGAAACCGGACTTATCACACTCACATTTTCAACGCTCTCACTACCCGACACAATTTCAATCGGATACGAAAAAATACACGTTCGCCCATACATACCCCTGCCTTTACGATGCAAGAACTGCCACCGATACGGTCACATTACAAAATACTGTAAAAACGAAAAACTCTGTGGAAACTGTTCACAAGTCTACCATACGTCACCTGACTCAACTAATAACTGCTACCACCTCCCCGCCTGCCTCAACTGCAAGGAAGGAAGCACCACTGACACGTACCATTCGCCCTACAGCCGAACATGCCCAATTTTTATTAAACAAAAGCAAATCCAAGCTATAAAAACACTCCAAAAGTGGATCACAAAACAGCCCACACTATATACAAACAACAACAACAACATCAACAATCAAACACATTTGCCAACATTCTACGAACACCTATAGTCTACAACTCAAGTGATGATACCTTAGCATCAAACCCCATGGCATCCAACAGCTCTCAAAACATACAGCGACTCAATAAGACTCACGCTAGTTCTTCCATACTCACTCAACACTCTTCTCCAACTACCACTGAAGCTCCAACCAATGCCGAACAACGCAACAGCAATGGCCTGCCTCTCACTACACCTAATCCCATTTCAACATCTAACAAATTCACCACCCAAACAAACACCAACACCAACGGCTTATTAGCAGACTCTCAAACAGCAACAAAACAAATATATGAAGCCACACAGCTAACCGAAACCAAAATGAAGATATTCCCAAGAAATACCTCAAACCGCACGATAAGGCAAATAAAAACCAAAGCAAAGGCACAAACAAGCACTAACAAACTAAAACCGATCAACCACAGGCAAGAAAGCAACAATTTCAACACAGATGATAGTGAGGACAGTCTCACTATGGTGGAATAAATACTCATAATAACAATTTATCTAAGCTATATTTTCTGTTATAATCTCTCTTATACATTTCTCTTACATACATACCTGACACTTAATACTAACAACTCATTGCACTAAAAATGTCTCTTACTATACTTCAGTGGAATATAAAAGGATACGTAAACAACTATATTGAGCTACAATTACTCCTAAAAACACATACCCCAAAAATAGTATCACTCCAAGAAACCCACATACAAAAAAACCACAACTTACCTGTACCTATCAACTATCACTTATATACTTCCGATTCCCCTCGGAACTCATTTGGAGGATCCGCTCTTCTCATCCATAACTCATTGCAACACAATCATAATAGCACTAACTTAAATACATTTGACGTGACAAACGTAACTATTCAATCCAAGCTGAAATTCATAATAAGCTCCGTATACATCGCTCCTAGCACACCATTTACACTCAAAAGCCTAGAAGACATAGCTCCACAATCTAGACTACCTGTACTTCTCACGGGCGATTTTAAAGCCTGGCATACCAGTTGGGGTTCCAAAACTAATAATAAAAGGGGAAAAACTATATCCAAATTTTTAACACAATCTTCATTAACGTTGCTAAATGACGGTTCACCCACCCACTGCTCCACTCACCACACACTCACACACATAGATTTATCAATTGCATCCCCAATCCTCGCCATCCAAAGCCACTGGAAAATCGAGACAAACTTATTCAGCAGCGATCATTTCCCAATAACTATCTCCCTCTTTCCCAACACCAAATCCGAAATAGCCCAAACCCGTCCCGCTTTTAATTTAGGAAAGGCAAAGTGGGAACAGTTCCACGCCCTCGCTAACCAATTTAGCAATGGTAGACCAATCAGCACCAATATTAACAAAGAAACTGCTAACATTCACAGAATTATACTGCAAGCCGCAAATCAGTCAATACCCCAAAAATCTAACAAAAGAAATTACACAGTCCCATGGTGGAACAAAAATTTAGAAGAACTTAAATTAGAAAAAAACCGACTTTGGAATAAACTAAAAAGAAACATTACAAACGACAATATAATTAAATATAAACAAGCCCAAGCAAAGTTTAGGCGAAACCTTAAGTTGGCAAAAACCGAATCAATTAACCAATTCACCTCAAATATCAACCCGTACACACCACCCGCAAAAGTATGGGCAACTATTCGGTCCTTCTGCGGACTAAAATCCAAGCCATCAATACACTGCATCGACACGCAGCCTCCAAATGGAAATATAATTACAGCGAAAACTGAAATTGCTGATACGTTTGGCCAATTTTGGTCGAATGAAGCAAATAACCGCAGCTTTTCGCCAGCTTTTCAAAAATGCAAGAACAATGCCCTCAACCAGACCTTCACAGTAATACCCTGCAAATCAGCTGCTTTTATTGAAGAAAAAATCAGCATCTTGGAGCTAAGTATAGCTTTAAAGAGCCTAAAAGGCAATACTCCCGGACTCGATCGCATATCCTACCAGATGATACAAAACCTGCCATTAAACGTAAAAAACCGGCTTCTTGATCTCTTCAACAATATATTTAACACATACTTACCACAAGTCTACAAAAACAGCCTTATAATTCCTATTTTAAAACCCGACTCCGACAAAACCCTAATAAAATCCTACAGGCCTATTTCTCTAAACCCATGCTGCTCTAAAGTGCTAGACAAGATTATATCCAACAGACTATGGTGGTTTGTCAACACTGACAAACTTTTACATAGTCACCAGATGGGATTCAGGAAGGGTAAATCAGTGTCGATTTCCTAGTTTACCTAGATCATCAGATCACTCAATCCCTCTCAGCCAGGAAACACCTTTCATTAGTCTCTCTAGACTTTTCTAGAGCCTTCGACAAAGTCGGAATGCACTCTATCTTGGACCAGCTAAGGCATTGGAACATTGGCCCAAAAATGTTCCTATACATAAAAAACTACTTGACCAATAGAACCATTAAAATAAAAATAAATACACACTACTCTCAATCATATCCGCTCCAGAATGGCATCCCACAGGGATCACCACTGTCGGTTATACTCTTTCTTTTCGCGTTTAACAAGCTGTGTAACATAATTTCCCTCCACAAAGAATTAAAATTTTTAGCATATGCCGATGACTTTGTTATTATTAAACAAATGAACAAAACAAAAAATACTATCCTAGATCTCACTAACTTACACAACGATATCACAAACTGGTCAAAATATTCTGGAGCCCAACTATCACTTGAAAAGTGTAAACACATACACATATGTAAAAAACACAACTGCCGAGTTAACATACTCTGTAATAACGTCAATATAAACACCGTGGACAATATAAAAATATTAGGGCTTATATTTAACAAAAGATATAAATGGAATAATCACATCGACTATTTAGTATCTGTACTAAAAAAACAACTTGACATTATAAAATGTTTAGCCAATTCAAAATACAACTGTAGTACAGTCTCTTTATTGACAGCAGTTAAAGCCCTGGTAATATCAAAAATTAATTATGGCATTTACTTATATTCATACGCCCCTAAATCGACCACAAACAAGCTTAATACAGTAATAAATTCCAGCATTCGAATCGCCTTAGGTGCCTTCAAAACGACCCCTATCCGGTGTCTCACCTCCGAGGCTAATATACCACCATTACATACCACTAGGGATTTGTTGACAGCTAAACTTATCAAATCTCTCATTATCAACGACAACTCCCCTCTACCTCTACTCCTGTCCAAAACCACACATACAAGAATAAATAAAATACCATCGTGCCTAAGCAGAATAACTAACATAGCAAAACAATTCGATATACCATTAAATGTTAAGCCCTACAAAAATTCAAAAACAGCACCCTGGATACTGCCACACACAGCAATAAACACAGAATTAAGCTCTCTCAAAAAAAACTCCACACCCCCTTTAGTTTTCAGAAACCAATTCCAGGAAATTGTCAGAAAACTCACCGATTTTAGAACTTATACACCGATGGCTCAAAAATAAATTACAAAACTAGTTACAGTATAGTCCAAGATAAAAGCATAATTCAAATATCTCATCTTCCCCACTACAGTTCAAACTTCTCTGCCGAACTAATAGCCATTCACGAAGCTGCCAAGTACGCTACAAAGCTCCCACATAAATTTGCTATATGCTCAGACTCCTTGTCTTCCCTCACCTCAATTCAAAACCTCTCACATAACAACTTCTACATAAACTCAATTCGCACCCTACTGTTAGAAAAACCTAATAAGCTAAAGCTGATCTGGACTCCGGGTCATGTATAGATAGCAGGTAATGAACTGGCGGATGCAGCGGCAAAAAATGCTTTAAATGCCCCACTCGAAATTACGCCCAACCTACTTTTCTCCGACATACTCTACTTCTTTAAAACACATTATCTTCAAAAACTCCCGAACGGAAACAATAATTTCACGCAATGGTACTCAGATATATCCGAGAACTTTAGAACCATCAACGATTATCTTAAAACGAATTCTAACACTCTAACCAGAAAAGATCAGACCAGAATTATAAGATTGCGACTAGGACACTGTAGACTTACACATAAACATATAATCGACAAAAACCTATCCAACATTTGTAATTTCTGCAACGATCACGCAATAAATACCCAACACATACTGGACACATGCACCTTCTTTAACTTACACCGTCAATCACTTACCAACAAACCCTCAGACCTACTTAAAACCCCCTCACTTCAAAACCTAACAACCTTAATCAACTACTTAAAATACTGCAATTTATATAATGAAATATAAACCTACCATTCCACTCCAATAAACAAAATAAGTATACGACTATGTATTAACCATCTACACTGCACTCCTGATATTAAAACTTACTTAAACTACTTTACTAATTACCAACAGATCCTACTTTACACACATGTAGTACATATATCCACAAACGTTACAACATACACATATAAGTTAGCTTAAGGCCGTAGATGCCATAGCTTCTATTTCTACATATTGTACTATAATTTAGTTATAGTTGCAATATCTTTGTAAATAAATAAATAAATAAATAATATATGTATATTAATTTTTCGGTTTTTTGAGTTATGACAGTATTGAAGTAAATGAGCGTTATGCCCATGGGGTAATTTTTAAACATTTTTCAATGTAATTGAAAATTTTACCTAAACAAGTTTTTTTAACGTCGATACTTTTTGGTATTCGCGATATTTACTCAGTACTTGTCGAAAAGTATCGAGTCCTCGATACTACTCAGTACTCATGAAAAGTATCGATATTCTGTACTCGGTACTCGTATCGTTCTATCACTATGTACGCCTGCCCAGTATCCCCGTCGTCTATCTTCGATCCATCGTTATACCACACATGTAACAACGAGCTTTACTACCATATTAAACGACCAATACGATAGTTTTGTTGATATTTCCCAAGTCTTACCACGAAATATCTGACAGGCATAAAACTCGATTGTAGCGTTGTTGGTAACATTCGAGAGATGTGAGTTCCAATTGAGCTCTTTGCCCAGAACTGCCCCTAGATACTTCCTCTTCTGAGAAGTTCAGTTCAATTTAAATTAACATGTAGGCACATAAAATATAAATGGATGTTCATATTGTATATTGGAATTGAAAAGTGTATACGTTTGTATTTACAAATCAAGTATATTTATGTACACGTCGTCATACTAACACGGTGAGATGTGCGCGTAAATAAGGTTGCTAAAATGTTCTGAGATACATCTTTTCTATTTTTCGCAAATAACTATTACTATCGCGGAACCTACCAAAATTCTATCTAACCTACCAACCTACCAAATGAAAAAAAACCTACCAGTTTTGGTAGGAAAGGCCCATGTGTGGCAACACTGCATCTAAGTAATGCTGTGTGCGCACAAACGAATATATGAGGACAAAAGGGTGGTCCAAAAAAATAAAGTCGCACCCCCTAGGATTGTCCTATACCGAAAAAATATATCCCTGTTTTCTTATTTTGAAATCAAAAAATATTTAGAGGTCCTCAAAGTGTGCCGTGTGCGCACAAACGAATATATGAGGACAAAAGGGTGGTCCAAAAAAATTAAGTCGCACCCCCTAGGATTGTTCTATACCGAAAAAAATAGATCCCTGTTTTCTTATTTTGAAATCAAAAAATATTTAGAGGTCCTCAAAGTGCTCAAAGTTTTCCATGTATTTTATATGGGGAAAAACAAGTTTTTGTAGTAATGACATAGAATTCTTGAAAACCAATATTTTTTTTCGGAAGACCTTGGCCCCTATTATGAGTTGCATTCGATCTTCGACTGTGGTCGAAAGTCTGATCGAACGAATTATCATTTGGTATTATGACGCTCATTCGATGAAGAATAGTGCTATTGTGAATTTCGCTCTTTTAGGTTGTTCGCAATAGTATATTTTTCACCGCTGAGAAGCTTTGTTTACAAATCGAGCAAACTAAATAGTGTGCTTATACATATGCATTTATGTAAATTTGTGCAAATTAAAATAAAATAAAAAAGAAAGCGAGTTTAAGTGTAGTCTTTCAAACATTTTTTGACGTAAAATATATTTAAGAAATTTGTCTGCAGATATATTAAAAACGTCCGAATGTTTAAAGAGGCGTTTAAGAGCTAAATCTATTTAAAATATTTTAAAACTATCAACAGCTCTACGATTTTGTTCTCAGAGATCGTGCCAACAGAGTACTGGGATCTTCTTTCGAGCTTGTGTTTAGTATTCAGGACGTTAGAACTGCATGAAATTAATAAAACTTGTTTAAAATTAGTGTCTAGCCGCCAAAAAGTAAGAAAACAAATGCAAAATCATATATTTTTCACAATTTTCTAACACTTCGCTACACCATCGAAAGCCAAATTCTGTTCGACAGAAAATTCGATACTCAACGAAAATTTCCACACGCATAGCTCATAATGCGAATTTCACTTTCGATCTTCGATAAACAGCGAAGATCGAGAATCGAATGCAACTCATAATAAGGGCCCTTGTTTCTCTTCGGGAGACTGCTAATAATAACACCCAGGACTGAAAATCGGTTTTGAACCGAACCGTCGCTTTTTTTTACTTCGAACCGAGCCACGAACCGAACCGTTTTTATTTTGAAATGCCAAAACCGAACCGAAAACCACAAAAATGGTTCGGTTCGGTTCAAAATTAAAATCCCCTGTAGCATTTTTCACGTTTTGTAATACACATTTATGTTTAAAAATGCAACCTGTATAGTAAAACCGCAGAAACATTTTTGTTTGATGGCAACTCCGTGAGTTACAATTTCGCCCATATTAAGAATGATTAAAATGTTTTTATATGGAAAAATGCTTAACACCGCCAGCACAAAAAATCAAAAATATGCACGCTTGTAGTTCTGGTAAAAAAGAAATTTATATTTTGATGAAATTATGTTTAAATTTGCATTATGATTATATGGTTGTTGTTGTATAACGAGCTCAACTTTTATAAAAAATTAATGAACATTAAACTAACAAAAGAAAAATAGACAAATGTCGGACTCCTATTATTTCGACCATAGGTATACTTGTAACTACATATGAGGTTAAGGCCTAGTGTTAGCTCCAACTACCGAAAATGAGGTTTTCAACATTAAGCTAAGATTTTGAGTGTCAATTGGAAATTCTGAGTATGCTGTTTTTGTCTACTCGACTAGGCTCACGACCTTAAAAAAAGGTTATAAAAATTTTTCTAATTTCGCCTTAATCGCGTTGATTTTAAATAATTGTTTAATGTTCGCATAACGCTTGTTTGTAACAGCCAAAACGAATCGAGATAGATATGGGCAAATCTATATATATAAAAATGTTGTGTTCGTATGTCACGGTCGTCAAAACTCGAGAACGGCTGAACCGATTTGAATATTTTTTTTTTGTATTGTATTGCCACCTGTTTGAAAATTTAACTAAATTTAATTGATAGAATAAAGGACATATTACAATATAGGAATCAAATTAAAGGAGTTTAAGAAAGGTGATTGTCGGAAATATTTTGGAGGAGGGCTGAAAATTTTAACTCAATTAAATTGATAAATTAAATTAAATATTGCCATGTGGGTATCAAACTAAAGAGTTTATGTTTGAGGAGGGTAACCACCTGTTTGAAGATCTAACTAAGTTTAATTTATAAAATAAATCACATTACAATATAGGTCTCAAATTAAAGAGGCTTAAGAAAGATGACTGTAGGAAATACTTTTGAGGAGGGCTGCCTATTTTTATTTTAGCTCAGTTAAATTGATAAACTAACAGCCGCACTCAGAGTCGTTTAATGATTACTTAAGGTGTCCCTCAGTAACGATTTGAAAAAATTCCCTCTCAGAGTCAGTTAATGATTCGTTAACGGCATGTAATGAACATTAAAGTTGAGTAAACAAAAACCTTTACTTAACTTTTTAACGAATGATTTTGAAATTTTTTGTTTGTTTTCAATAAATTTCAATTTCGATAACGTTGCTGTAACAGTGGCAATGGCCTAGTGAGCAGAGCACTTTCGTGCCATTCAAGAGATCCGAGTTCAATACTCGGCAACGAATTTTTTTTAATACAATTTTTTTTAAGTTTTATTGCTTAAAAAATTCATATTTTTTATTTTATTTAACATTTGGAAACTTTTTTGATTCATCTGTTTTCTTTCACTTTCAGTTTCTAAAATTTTTAGTTTTTCCTGTTTTTCATTTCGTTTAGTTTTTAGAAAACTTATTGCTAAGTGATAAATATAATAACACTATTAGCACATCTGTCAATTAGTTATTCGAAATACAGAAAAGGTCTTCCAAGATAATTGCCGAAATATAAAGACTTTTGTCTCTCGAAAGACTGAGGTGAGTTGACGGACAGATGCCAGAATTGGCCTGTTATTGGTCTTGTTTGTCTTTTAGCAAACAATTTAATTAATTAAAAAAAAAAAATGTTTCTTTTTAAAGCAATAAAATCTATACACCAAAAGAAAATTAGATCAAAAAAGCTAAAAATTCAACACAGATAGTTTATAAAATTAAATAAGAAAAAAAACTAAATAAATAAAAAAGGAAAAAGAAAATTTTCCTGCCCTACGACTCGAACTCGGATCTCTCGAATGGCACGCCACTGCTCTGCTCACTCAGCCATTGCGTCTGTTGAGCCGGCGCTCGCAAAATGATATAAATACTTATTTGTATATTTTATTTAAAACTGAACGGAAAAAGTGAGTGATGCCACAAAAATGAAGGGCCGCAACTGGGGCCATACTTAAATTTTTTATTTCATAATTTTTAAGTCTGAGAGGAAACATTAATTAACAGATTTAACGATCATTAGTTAAGTGCCCGTTAGAGCTAATTTAAGGAGCGTTTCTGAGTGCGGCTGTAAATGAAATATTGCAATGTGGGTTTTAAACTTTAGATTTTTAAGAAGGATTGCAGCCGAAAATAAGTTTGAGGAGGGGTGCCACCTGTTTGAAAATTTGACTCAATATAATTGATCAAATGAATGGCTTATAATAATAATAAAGGTATCAAATTAAAGAAGTTTAAAAAACAGACTGTAGGAAATATTTTTGAGGAGGGCTGCCACCTATTTGAAAATTTTAGCTCAGTTAAATTGATAAAATAATTGAAAAATTGCAATGTGCGTAATAAACTTTAGATTTTTAAGAAGGCTTGCAGTCGAAAATATGTAGGAAGAGGGTTGCTCCCTGTTTGAAAATTTAACTCAATTTAATTGATAAAATAAATGACTTATTACAATAAAGGTATCAACTTAAAGACGTTTAAAAAACATTACTCTTGGAAATATTTTTAAGGAGGGTTGCCACCTATTTGAAAATTTGAACTCAGGTAAATTGATTAAACAAACGAAATATTGCAATATGTGTATCAAACTAAAGAGCTTTAAGAAGACTTGCGGTCGAAAATATGTTTGAAGAGGTTTCCCACCTGTTTGAAAATAAAACTCCATTAAATTGATAAAATAAATGAAATGTTACAATATGAGTACCAAACGAAAGGTATTTAAGGAATCTTGATTTGGAAATATATATATATAATATATAAAAGTAAACTGAAAATATTTGAATTAAATGAAATATTACATAACTGGTTCGAAACGGAAAGCGTTTGGGAAAGCTTTACAAGAGAAATTTTTTGTTAATGTTTTCACTTATCCAAATCCGGATAGTTAAAATGAAGAGAGAGTTTACAACATTTTATCAAACGAAGTGATCATATTATCAACAAAGATTTGGTATACAAATTACGCACAGAAAAAAATTAATAAATAACAACTGACACAAATGAAAAAATTATAAACAGCGTAACGAAAACATAAAAATATCCCATGAAATAAAATAATAAAAACTTAAAATTTTTATCACCATTCCCTTACATTAACACAGTTAAATGACTGATAGCCCGGACACAATGAAAACGACGAGCTACGGACCACAGCTGTCAAATTCATTGTCCACGTATTCTTAGGTAGATAATTATTTTGGCGACGACAGGGCTACGCGACAACTGTGGTTGTGGCCAGATTAGATCTATTTCATGTCGCCATCGACAAAGCGTTTAGATAACGAAGATAACAAATTTGAAGCTGTGGCCCGAAGCACGCCGTTTTCAATTTGTTCAGTACTTGACACTGATAACAAAAAAATCCAAAACGCTAGCTACTTGCACTTATTAGGTATACTGAAATTTATTGGGGTACAAGGTGGTTACTTTATTTGTTATGTTTAATTGTTGTTTAAAAAAAAGTAGTTTAAAACATTTTTTTTTATTAAAAATACTTATTTTTGCGAGCGCTAATTGAAAAATTAAGACAGACGGCTAAAATTTCGCACCAAATTATTATTTTCTATCGTCAACGAAATTTTCCTATAGGGCCGAAAGAAAAAAAATCGTTTTATTTGACACAGCCTAATACATTTGTCAATGCGAAAAGCAATTAATTGATAGTTAAAACCAATTGTGGTTTGGTTTTCAATACATATTACATAGACATGTTTATTTCACTTTCCCACCCGACCAACGTACACGAGAATGTATCCGTTTTTGAAATTTGGGCAACACTTTCGCGTACAATGGTAGTAGAACTCTCGTTCTCGTCCTACGTTCTCAAAAGTTTTTGCGAAACGTTTTCCATAGTGAAGCCGTTTTTCAGGCGTAAGTTATTTCTATTCGTTTCGTTATCGAGAAATCCGTTCGATTATCGAGAAAGTATCGAAAACGTAAGGAGGTTGTTTCGATTTACCCATCGAGAGTGCATCGAGAGAAAAATCGTAAACAAACATTAAAATGACTAGTTTACGATAATTACAGCTGTTCCATTCCAGTTTATTCCCAAAAAATAAAAGATTACAGTAGTTCATTTTTCTCATGTTTTAAAACAAAAATTATGTTTATAGTATTTAGATGTGATTTTGGTAAATGTTATAGTAACTTGAATACTAAATGTATAGTGGTTAGGACTTATAATATGAACAGATGCAATTTAATTATATTATTAACTGACTTCTAAAAAGGAGGAATTTTATCAATCCTTCGAAATATATTTTTTTAATTTATATACGTATATTACCGGGTAACTTTGGACCACCTGAACCGTTTTCGATTATTTTTTTTTTATAGGAAAGGCGGCACCTCAAGGGTTGTCCCATAGTAATTTGGTTTAGATCCGATCATCGTGTCATGAAGAAATTAACGGTAATCCTAAATTTGTATATGGGCATTGAGTCGCTTGTATTTTTATACCCGAGCGCACTTGTGCACAAGGGTATATTAATTTTGTTCACAGAACGGTTGTTTGTAACAGCCAAAACGAATCGAGATAGATATAGACAAATGTATACATAAATGCTCAGAATCAATAGAGAAGTCGATTAAACCATGTCCGTCTGTCCGTCCGTCCGTGTACACGATAACTCGAGCAAAAATTTAGATATCTCAACGAAATTTGGTATGTAGGTTTCCACTTATCCAAGGTAGGTTGGTATTGAAAATGGCCGAAATCGGATTGTAACCACGCCCAATTCCCATATAACGGTAATTTCCAGAAATACGAAAACTGCGATATTTTAGTAACTACTAAAGATAATTCACTCAAAAATGATATTTACAATAATTTTCAAACGAAATATAAGAATATGCCCACTTACAGGTCTATTCTGCGCTGGTAATAAAAAGTTTGTAACCGGTAAATAAAGTTCCTGTCAATTTTTAAACTCTTTTCGAATTCTGTGTACTCTTGTAACCGGTAACTTTTGTTACCATCTCATAAGCTGGTATCAAAGTATTGCCCCGTGAAATATGCAATGCCAGAGTTTTCACAATTCTTCACAGCTGAATTGCTGAATATTTTAACTGCATTACCAACGTACTTAGAATCGCGGTGACAAGAACTGGTAACATTTTTATTACAACGCTTTAATCAACTTGCAATGTTGTGTTCCAGAAACTTTCAATGTTGTGTTCCAGAAACTTTCAATGTTGTGTGTNTGCATTCTGTGTACTCTTGTAACCGGTAACTTTTGTTACCATCTCATAAGCTGGTATCAAAGTATTGCCCCGTGAAATATGCAATGCCAGAGTTTTCACAATTCTTCACAGCTGAATTGCTGAATATTTTAACTGCATTACCAACGTACTTAGAATCGCGGTGACAAGAACTGGTAACATTTTTATTACAACGCTTTAATCAACTTGCAATGTTGTGTTCCAGAAACTTTCAATGTTGTGTTCCAGAAACTTTCAATGTTGTGTGTCCGACACCATAAAGCAAAGCTTTGAAAAGCTCCTATAAAAAAGCATAGTGAATAGGGCGAGGTAGATGACATCTAGATGTCGCCCTATGTACTACGTTTGCTACACCGGAAATAGACGACACGCCATTTCTT
>NW_016157311.1:340832-362742 GCF_001687245.7 Rhagoletis zephyria | reverse complement strand
TTCAGGGTAATAAAGTTTTCCGGTTACGAAATCATCGGTAACGTGCAGAATAGACCTGTTATGGCTACATCTGTATATCTTGGTAACCGCTGCACCAATTTCTTCCAAACTTGGCACAGTTGTTGGTCCTGGTACAGCATACCAAATGGCCGAAAATTTCTAAAATCGGACAATAACCACGCCCACATCCCATATAACGGTAATTTCGAGAAATACAAAATCTTCGATAAATCAGTAAATATTGAAGCTAATTTATTCAAAATTGATGATTGCAACAATTCTTTACCAAGAAATACGTTTATGACAAAATTTTGGAAAATGGGCGTAGCACCGCCCACTTGTGATCACATATATGTATCTCGCTAACGTTTCTAGCAATTTGTACTAAACTCGGTATGGTTATTGTGCTTGCCACATAAAAGCAAACCGTTTAAAATTGTTGAAATCGGACTAAAATTACGGCCGCTTTTCATATAACGGTAAATTTCAGAAATGCTTGAAACTGCAATATTTCGAAATTTAAGGACGCTAATTTACTTAATATTTATACACGCCGGCTTATCATGTAGCGATAGCTTTCGGAAAGGTGGAAAACATATATTTAATACTTTCGCCGGGTATTTAATGTTCGGCTCCGCCCGAACTTAGACTTTCTTACTTGTTTTTTTTTAATATTTTGTCCGATAAAGGTTAGTGAAAAATTATAAAATGAATACATTCTCGATGCCTTCAACAGATAGAAAAGCAAAAATACAAACTTCCGTTTCAAATACGAAACTCTTAGGTGAGGTGGAGCTTGAGGGTAAAAGAAACTATCTTAAAACTCTTAACATCCGCTAATATACGTTTCTTGGTCGGGTGGGTTTATTTACATACATACATACATATGTATATACGTACAGTCTAAGATTTTCAATAATTACCACTAAATAAATAGTTTAGCTTAGACCGCAAACATTTGAACAAATAAAACAGTTTCAGTAAATATTAAAGCTAATTTATTCGAAATTGATGGTTGCAACAATTCTTTACCAAGAAATAAATTTTGGAAAATGGGCGTGGCACCGCCCACTTATGATCACATAGATGATCACATATATGTATCTCGCTAACCGTTCTAGCAATTTGTACCAAGCTCGGTATGGTTATTGTGCTTGCCACATAAAAGCAAACCGTTGAAAATTGTTGAAATCGGACTAAAATTGAGGCCGCTTTTCATATAACGGTAAATTTCAGATATGCTTGAAATTTCAATATTTCGAAATTTAAGGACGCTAATTTACTTAAAATGTATACACCCCGGCTTATCATGTAGCGGTAGCTTTCGGAAAGGTGGAAAACATATATTTAATACTTGCGCCGGGTATTTAATGTTCGGCTCCGCCCGAACTTAGACTTTCTTACTTGTTTTTTTTTAATATTTTGTCCGATAAAGGTTAGTGAAAAATTATAAAATGAATACATTCTCGATGCCTTCAACAGATAGAAAAGCAAAAATACAAACTTCCGTTTCAAATACGAAACTCTTAGGTGAGGTGGAGCTTGAGGGTAAAAGAAACTATCTTAAAACTCTTAACATCCGCTAATATACGTTTCTTGGTCGGGTGGGTTTATTTACATACATACATACATATGTATATACGTACAGTCTAAGATTTTCAATAATTACCACTAAATAAATAGTTTAGCTTAGACCGCAAACATTTGAACAAATAAAACAGTTTCAGTAAATATTAAAGCTAATTTATTCGAAATTGATGGTTGCAACAATTCTTTACCAAGAAATAAATTTTGGCAAATGGGCGTGGCACCGCCCACTTATGATCACATAGAAGTATCTCGCTAACTGTTCTAGCAATTTGTACTAAACTCGGTTTGGTTATTGTGCTTGCCACATAAAAGCAAACCGTTTAAAATTGTTGAAATCGGACTAAAATTGCGGCCGCTTTTCATATAACGGTAAATTTCAGAAATGCTTGAAACTACAATATTTCGAAATTTAAGGACGCTAATTTAATTAATACACGCCGGCTTATCATGTAGCGATAGCTTTCGGAAAGGTGGAAAACATATATTTAATACTTTCGCCGGGTATTTAATGTTCGGCTCCGCCCGAACTTAGACTTTCTTACTTGTTCCTTTTCTTATTTTGTCCGAGAAAGGTTAGTGAAAAATTATAAAATGAATACATTCTCGATACCTTCAACAGATAGAAAATCAAAAATACAAACTTCCGTTTCAAATACGAAGTTCTTAGGTGAGGTGGAGCTTGAGGGTAAAAGAAACTATCTTAAAACTCTTAACATCCGCTAATATACGTTTCTTGGTATATACGTACGTTTCATATGTATATACGTACAGTCTAAGATTTTCAATAATTACCACTAAATAAATAGTTTAGCTTAGACCGCAAACATTTGAACAAATAAAACAGTTTCCGGCTAAAAATAGTGAAGGGCTTTTCAGAATGTCTAATTCTTCAAGCGTTACATAAAAGGCATCAAGGAATACGAAAAGTCTTGTGTTGATAATCATGTGAAGTGAGACAGTACAAAATGTAAAAAATGGCGTCACTTAGAGGAATACATGCAGCTAAGAAACAAAAGTGAGACAAAATGACACAATATGAAAAAAATTTGCATGCATAAGATCTCAATGCAAAAATGTCAAACATATATAACGCATAAACTAGTACACGTGAAATTAATGTAAAATGAAAAATACTTAAACAATAAAAAAAGGCGACCTACTGAAATCTGAAAATTTCTCAGAATAATGTATGCAAAGGAAAACCATCATATCATCACTAGTGAATGACATATGTAATTTCTTATGTTATTCGGTAAACACATTTCAAAAGTTGCATTGTAATCATCGGGACCAAACCAATAACTTTGTCTTTAATACAACACCCTCCTCATCCTAAAAACGTGTTTTGGCTACTTGCTGTCTACGCTTGAAAATATTTATGTTGTTTGTGTCCATACTATTAAAACACTGTGCTTTGATATTATCATCTCTTGCTCCATGGAGTAGAAGAAAATACCAGCAAAGCTGTCTTCCCTACATTATTTCCCGTTTTTTAGTTATGGTCGATCCATTAAAGATCTTTTGGGTTCTGACAAATAGCACGTATCTGGGTAAGTATCTGAGACAAGAAGCAAGTAAGTGAAGATTCGCTTATATATATCGCACACCTAGATCTAAAAAGCGATCAACTTAAAAAAAGATTTTGGACTTTTTTTTGCATAATCAATTCATAGGACTTACCTCAAATTAGTGCAAATTTTTTGTTATTCTTGATTATGTACACTTACTAAGAAACTACTACTATACCTGTTTCTGTATTCAGGGCTATCACGGAATTCTTCGTAGAAATCTGTTGGTGCAAAGGAAATAAAAGACATTTATGTCTGTGGTCATAAGCAGTAACCGCCTAAGTCGAAAAACCTGAATTCGAGAAAAAACGTTTTACACATTTGGACTGTAATGTTAACCTTATGGGGAAACCAAAATGTGTTCATCCATAACTTTTTAAATAGCCTAGCTGGCGAGATGAGGATTTCACATACACATGGAATGGTAGTTGCAGAATACGATAGCATATATAACTCAATTCTTTCTTAAGTCGACTGAGGCGGTTATTGCTTATGACCACAGATTTATGCCATTTTGCTCACGCTGCCCCATCAGTCGCAATGGACGAGCGAGCAAA
Source organism: Rhagoletis zephyria (assembly GCF_001687245.7). Lineage (NCBI taxonomy): Eukaryota > Metazoa > Arthropoda > Insecta > Diptera > Tephritidae > Rhagoletis > Rhagoletis zephyria. The sequence goes on along the minus strand of NW_016157311.1, from coordinate 359,027 downwards.
GCACTAGACTGCCAATTAAGAGATCCGAGTCCGAGTCGTCGGAGCTTTTTTTCTTTTTTATTTAATTTTTGTTTATCTTTTTTAATAAATATTTTGTTTAGTTTAGATTTTATTCTTTTAAAGAGAAACATATATTTTTAAATTAATTTTTATGATATTAAAGTAATTAGGTTTATTACCTAATAAATTGTTGTTAACCTTGTATTTCCTCAATTACAAAAAGTATTAATTCAATAAATAGCGTCTAGCAGATGAATGCGTGTACATATGTACAGTGGCGGTCAAAAATAGATGAATAGTGTTTCGTTTTTAATATTTTTAATGTTTTTCAAGCTAAATTTTTTTTTTATATTTTTTTATAAAAATATGGTTCATGCTTTAACAAAAACTATATAAATCACACTTTCAAACTTCATACAGAACTCAATTCCACAAATTTTATCTAAAATTCGAGCTTTAGAACAAGAATTTTAAGAAATTTTCGGGGTATGCAGTTAACAAGCTTATAAAATTCTAGTAAAATAAGTGCAAGTTTTGAGCGGCTAAAAAATCACATTGATTTTTAATAATTTTTTTTTGTTGACATCGATTTACACTTTTTTCCGTATAAACATGAATTTTATGTGAAAAAATGTGCGCATGATCTTTTGCGATAAAAATAAAAAAAAGTCAAGGCCTGTTTTCCTAAACTTCGCTTTTTATGTGAAAAAAAACCGAAAAAGTCGTCAGCAAAAAAAAAAAATATTAAAAATCAATGCGATTTTTTAGTTTCTCAAAACTTGCACTTATTTGGCTAGAATTTTATAAGCTCGTTAACTGCATACCTAAAAAATGTCTAAAAATTCAGGTTAAAAAGCACGAAATTTAGATAAAAATTTATGGAATTTTTCTAAGTTTTGTATAAAGTGTGAAAGTGTGATTTATATAGTTTTTGTTAAAGCATCAACCATATTTTTATAAAAGATATCAAAAGAATTTGAAAAAATTTTAAAAATATTGTAAATATTAGAAACGAAACACCATTCAGCCATTTTTGATCGCCACTGTACATACCAGGGTTGTTGCAAATATTCGCATTCGCATTCGCAACCGCGGAGCTTCCGCATTAATTTTAACATTCGCATTCGCAATAATCAATGCGGAGCTTTTGCGAATGCGAATGTTGTGCAAGGCACCGATAAAACGTATATCTGGCAAACAAAATGACAAATTGTAGCGAATATTTTTTGCCTGTGGTCGTTCGAGTATTTGTTTAACAAAACTGGTCAAATGTCATATTTATCATGGCTGCCATAATCCTCAAACCATCAACCAGGACGCTTATCATCCAAATCAAAAACGAAGATGCAAACGAATATGGTGCCAATATATTCCTTATAAGTACAGTTGCTTTCGCTCTGGCATTGTAGTTTTGTGGTTCAATCCGTAGAGCTGAATGATTGATGGTGATGAAATGCTGAAGTTCTGATTTAATTAATTTTTATCATAAAAGAACAAATTTTTCTTGGCTGTTGGGAAAAATTTTTGTTAACGTTGTCTGGAATGCTTGCCTTACCACAATTAGAAAATCTCAACATATCCTAGAATGCGCTTCATGATCATTTTTGCCATTCTGTATATGCATAACCTGAAGATAATTTAGTTAGACTGTCTTAAGTTAAGCCATTCTAAAAGACTTAACCAATAAGGACTGAAAAAAGTGCTTCCTAACAAGGGGTTTCCGATTTACAATTTACTCGAATGTAAGATACCTATCTTTATATTACAGGGGTGTGCAAGGCCGAGGCTAATAAGAGCCACATGTAAACTCTAAATCAGAGGTTCCCAAACTTTTTTTCCTCGTAGACCCCTTTCAAAAATTTACTGGTTTCGGTGGACCCCCTTCTGATACATTTCTAAATATTCCCAAAGCTCGTAAAAAATTAAATGTGACAATTAGATCTAACAATGTAAATTTGCATCGCGGGTGAATTCAATAACTAAACTCAGTGTGGCCAAAATAAAAGTAAACTATTTCCTGTGTTCTGTTTATAAAAATAATGTGATTACACACTTGTAGGTTTTTAAAAATAGAGCTCGTAAATACATCAAAATACTCTCTCGCTCGGAAGAGTTATATTTTTTAATAGCACTGCTAGCGCTAGCGCTATTTACATTATCTTCACCATAAACTCATCAAATGTTCAGCTCACTCTTGACTTTGCACGTGGAGTATATGTAAAATAGTTTATTTATCTTAATGGCATCATTTTTATTTTTATCGCTCCGAGCTTTAAAGTGAGGCGAAAAATATTTATCACATTTTTAAAACACAAAACTTAAAACATCAAAGCGGCCAAGATTTTTACGCCACACTTTTAATTCAGAAACTGACAATAGAGAAAATAACGACTTTAAAAAATCGATGGCAAATAACCAAGCAAGCAAGAAACACAAAGGTGCTCCACCGTCTCATCTTCTTCAAGGCAAGACGGGCAAATGGACTTGTCATTTACGCCAATCACAGTCAGGTTTTTGTGCCACTTGAAGTAACCAGTCAGCAGTACAGCAAGTTGTCTGCAGTGTCGACTGCTCAGTGAGAGCAAAAAATTATATAGACCTTGTGAGATTGAAGGCAACATGAGTTTTGCCCACCTGCATCCCCTCGATTCCTATCAGTAATTTCTGAGTTTCTGATGTTGGCTTCGATTGCCGAAGGTGGGAGTGCTAAAACTGGTTGCGGACCGAGGAATGCTTGGTCTGAGCCAACTCTGGCCAAATGATCAGATGTCTCATAACTAGGTACTCCAGAGTGACCTGGCACCCAGAGTAAAACAACCTCTTTTGATTATAAACTCAGAATGACCTTTTATTTTAAAAAATATTTAATTTAATATTGTTATTTCAGAATAAAGGTCAACCATTTTAATACAAGCTTTTTCGTGAAAATTACTAAAATATATTTATAGATTGAAGAAATATAGTATTTTTGCGTACTATATTTTTTTCCAACAGTATATAGTACGCCGACCGGAAAAATAGTACAATACTATGTATTATAGTACGGTTGGCAACCCTATCCATGGCTTTGAGTTTTGCAATTACCTCAGCCTGGAAGACCGAAGCATATTCCCCTACAGCAAAGCGAAGGTTTTCTCCATTAACCTCGAAAAAGACCCCAGATCATGACTCAGAGCCAGTTTTGGAGCTATCAGTGAAGATTCGACAATGTGTGAGTCCGGTCTCAGCGATGGAATCAAACCAGCATTCAGTCTCAGGGAACTCAACATTATAGAATCTCTCCAACAAAGGTAATTGTGGCATTGAAAAGACACAAGTGCAGTTTTACAAAGCTACCGGTTCTTTTTAGTCTGCCTTTAAGGCTTCCCCACGTATGAAAACACAAAGTGACGGCAAGTGCAGCAGTGCGTCACCACTCAAAATAATTAAAGTTAAATAAAGAGGCTATCAAGCAACCATTTTGGTTCTTTACATCGAAGCTAGATAAATCTTCGTGGACCCCCATTTAAAACTCATGGACCCAAATATCTTTTTCACGTCACCGTGGACCCCAGTTGAGTCTTCCGTAGACCCCTGGGGGTCCACCTGGACGACTTTGGGAAACTCTGCTCTAAATGCTACACAGAGCCACAAAAAAAACAACAAAAACAGAAATTCTATTATACCCGAACGCACTTGTGCATAAGGATACTATAACTTTGTTCACATAACAGGTATTTGTAACAGGCAAAACGAATCGAGATAGATATAGACAAATGTATACATAAATGATAAGAATGAAAAAAAATATAAAATTATTAAGCGGTGACTGTCTGTCCGTCTGTCCGACTGTGCACACGATAACTCGAGTAAAAATTTAGATATCTTAACGAAACTTCGTATGTATACTTCTTTTCGGCGTAGGTCGGATGGTATTGAAAATGGGCAAAATCGGACAATAACCACGCCTACCTCCCATATAACGGTAGTTTTCAGAAATACGAAAACTGCGATGTTTTAGTAACTACTGAAGCTTATTTACTCAGAATTGATATTAATTTTTGGAAAATGGGCGTAGTCACGCCCACTTATGATTACATGTGTATATCTCGGTAACCGCTGCACCAATTTCTCTCAAACTTGGCACGGTTGTTGGGCCTTGGCAAGACATACCTAACGGCTAAAAATTTTTAAAATCGGAGAATAACCATCCCACATCGCATATAACGGAGATTTAGAGAAATACGAAATCTTCGATAAATAAGTAAATACCGAAGCTAATTTATTCAAAATTTATGCTTGCAATAATTCTTACCAAAAATTACGTTTATGATAAAAATTTGGAAAATGGGCGTAACCCTTCCCACTTATGACCACATATGTGAATATCGGTAACTGTTCTATCAATTTGTACCAAACTCGGTATGATTATTGTGCTTGCCACAGAAGATCAAAACGCTGAAAATTATTGAAATTGGATTAAAATTACGTCCACTCTTTATATAACGGTAAGTTTCAGAAATGCTTGAAACTTCGATATTTCGAAATTTAAGGGCGTCAAATCAAATAAATAATCCTTGAAGCCAAAAATCGTTGATAAACTTTTGTTCCTTAACAAAAATATGGACATATTTTAGCAATTCTGATCTCATTTTCAATAAAAATTGTTATGTTTAATTTTTGGACTTTTTTAATCAAAGCTATCGATAGTGTCGACGTTTTCGATAGTATCGGTACTATCGACGGTTGTGACTATCGACTATCGAAACTATCGATGGCCACGGCTATCGATAGTTTTCCAGCTCTAAAATTCATCCTCAATTATGTTACATAAAAAAGGGTTTATGAAGTATGCAAACATACATTTAAATAATTTCAAATCGACATATCTTTTTTCAAAATCTGCTTTTAAATGATGTAGTTTTGCGACATAGGGGTCCACTTTATCCTCTTTGACATGTGCAATATTTTTTTCTAGCCATGGAAAAGGATGAAATATTATTTTTTTTATCATTTATAACAAGTAAAAAAGTCTAAATTCCGAATATTAAATACCCGGCACAAGTATTCAATATAGTTATTCCAAACATCATCGATAGAACGTTCAGTTAAATATAATGGGTTAAACTTATATGGAGTTATGTGGGCGGCATCACACCCATTTTCCAAAATTCCATAATAATATTACTTCTTTTCAAGAGATTGTTGTTGGTATCAATTTTGGGTAAAATTAGCGTCCTTAAATTTCAAAATATCGAAGTTTGAAGCATTTCTGAAATTTACCGTTACAGAAAAGTGGGCGTAGTTTTGGCCAGATTTCAATAATTTTCAACGTTTTGCCCTCAAATACGTGGCGAGCAAAATAATCATACCGACTTTATTACAAATTGATCGAACGGTTACCGAGGGCAGGGTTACGCCCATTATCCAAAATTTTATCATAAACGTATTTTTTGATAAAGAATTATTGCAAGCATCAATTTTGAATAAATAAGCTTCGGTATTTACTTATTTATCGAATATTTCAAATTTCTCCAAATCTCCGTTACATGGGATGTGGGCGTGGTTATTGTCCGATTTAAAAAAATTTCGGCCGTTTGGTTTGTTTTAGCAAGACCAACACTGTGCCAAGTTTGGGAGAAATTGGTGAAGCATTTCCCAAGATATGCACATGTAATCATAAGTGGGCGTGGTTACGCCCATTTTCAAGAAATTTATAATATTCTTGTTTTTCGCTTAAAGATGATTGTAAATATCAATTTTGAGTAAATAACCTATAGTAGTTACTAAGATATCGCAGCTTTCGTATTTCTGAAAACTACCGTTATATGGGAGGTAGGCGTAGTTATCGTCCGATATTGCCCATTTTCAATACCATCCATCCTACGCTAAAAGAAGTACACATACCAAGTTTCTTTAAGATATCTCAATTTTTACTTGAGTCATCGTGTGTACAGAAGGCGGACGAACGGACAGACAGTCACCGCTTAATCGATTTCTTTTTTCATTCTGATCGTTTATGTAGCGAAGTGTTGCCAAGCCTTGTGCGGCAGTCCCGCGTACAATTCAAGGACTATTTGTTGGTGGCTGGGCGTTCACTACAACGACTTCGCTACTGACGCTTAGCTGTAGGCGACGTCGGCGTTCCGCGGTGCCCTCTGTCGGCGCACTGCCCTCGGTCGGTGCTCTCCCCTGGGCGATGTCGGCGCCCTGCTGATGGAGGACGTCGACGTTGCCGTCACGCGGCTTCACGGTGGACTGTGGAGTGGCAGCGCTCTGCCTCTAAATAGTCAAGCCTTCTACGCAGTGATCGGACTTAAAAAAATTTGTGTGGTAGAATCTGGAAAAAATGGCAGATTTCAAAAAAAATCTCAGGTTTTGGATCAAACTTTGTACATAAATTAAAAAAATTCTGCAAGCTTTCACCTAAATTGAAAACATTTTAATTAGGACCTAAAAGAAAATTAATTTTAGTGTAATAAAGAGCAAGATTGAAGTTGCTAAAAATTGCGTTGAGTTTTGGCAATTTTTTTCCTTGACGTGCAAAGCACTTCCTTCCATATCATGATATTTTTCGAACATATTTTGAAAGATTTCTTCAACCTTGCGGAGTGCGACTACGTTTTCTTTTTATCACATTACGAAGTAGCGAACAAATGTGGCACGTTCCACAAAACGTATCTTGGGATTTGCCGATTTTGACAATTCTCAAGTAAAAGTAAACAACGCTAATACTTTCACAAAAATCGCCGTTTTTTTAACATCTTCGCTATTAATTCTTTTTAAAACTCATATATTTTGCAATTTAACACAATAAAACTACGTTTCCTGTCGAAAAATTTAATATTGAGAAAATTAGCAATTGTACAGTTTATTTCATCCTCCCATTCTGCCTGTTGTTAGTGTTTAGTGTTGGACAATTTTTGCTCTTAAAATTAAGAAAATTATGTCGAGCAAAAATAAAACTACTCAAAAACGCGAATATGTGGTAGATTTCAGACCTAGTGTGGTAGGTGCTCAAGAAAGTGGCAGATCTACCACAATGTGGTAGAAGTCCGATCACTGCTTTTACGGCAGTTCCGTGTACAAGTCAAGGACTATTTGTTGGTAGCTGTGCGTTCACGACCCCAGCTCCGTGCTGACTGACTGCTATGTTGCTGAGTCACCTCCACAGTAAATAAATTAATAAACCTTTTTGAGTACTCCTCGGGGGTAAAATCTGATCAGGGTTGATAATGAGAAGGAGCATGAATTTTGCCGATTCAGAGTTGCACACAAACTTACTGTGGTATGAAAGGGAGCAACAACCGTACTATGGCAGAGTGGCACAGGTAATTTTGTAAAAAAAAAAAAACACTTTTCTTATAATTATAAGAGATAATTGCTATTTATTTTGCAATATTCCGATATCCAGCGTGTAGCTAGTGGCATCTGAGCCTCACTAAAATCTACTCATCATGTTGGAGCAGCTCCGGGTAATGGACCATTGAATGTGCTGGCTGAACATATGTCCTGAGTTTATACGGTAGCCGTTCATAACAATTACTATTGTGTGTGTGTATGATTCATATTTGTGACATTCTATACATTGATGTTGGGTATTTTTGAGGAGCTCCGGGTAATGGTCTCTCAAACTTAGGTGTGCTCTGGGCGGATGCGCTGGCAGGCTTTGGAGTCTCTATAACTATGCAAACTTTGTTTTGTTTCGGAATAAAGACTTAAATATATTCGGAAATTTATAATTTTCCTTGATAAATTCACAAAATTCACATTTTTCATAAAAATATAATCTTACAATAGATATTTTATTGATTTTAGACTTAAATTTATGAAAACTCCATTCAGTGTTATAATTACGATTTGAATTTCCAGTTTAAAGAAACACAAGCAATAATTATGTACTTTACTATTGATATTATTCTTAATTAAGCATTCATACTATATTTAACCTGCATTTTGTTCATAAATAACATAATTATATATATTTTATCCTCGAAAAGAACTTTTTCTAATCATGAGGCGAAATTCCGCACAGTAAGTGTTGCCGTGCGCGAAAAACGAAAACGCTGCACACAACCCAAAAGTACTCCTCGGGGACCAATTAGTGAAAAACTTCGAAAAGGTTTATTACTGTTTATACTGTGGTCACCTCTTTATAGGTGGTGCTCTTCGTGTTGCTGAGTTGTGTGGCTACATGTTTCTACGGTCTCTCGTGTTGGTTAGCCGTGTTGACGACGTTGCTGTAGTCGTTGTTGTTGGTGTAGAGGTGTGCGTTCGTGTGGGCTAAATTCCACGGATATTTAGTCCTCACAACATTTGTCTATGTCTATCTCGACCACGGTTGCCACACGACAAAAAATTTTCTGACCAGAATTTACAAAAAACGCTACCTAAAAGTTAACAAGTAAAAGACAACGTTTTATTATACTTTAAAAATAAGCCTCGTTTATTCGCCATAAATAAGACATGGGTACAATACATAGTTTTGTTAAAAGAAAACAAAACAAATTGATTTTACATATGAGGCCATTTATTTTTCGGACCAAAAAATGGACCAAATGGTAAAAAATTTACCAATTTTTATTACATCGAGAAACTGAGTGGAGTTTTTTTCCTCTTTTTCAAGAAAATATGCCAATTCAGTTTTTATAACGATTTTTTTTATATTGTATCCAAAGTGCATTACAATTGCATATTATTAACATAATTATATTTAAAGTTCTAAGTTTTTGTTATTTTTTGGCCTTACAATAATTATATTCCACAAATTATATTGAGCTCGAGGCCGTTTTTTAAATGAAAATTTATTGTGGAAAAGCAACAATAATTTGAAAAAATGGTAGAAGTGATAGCTATTTCGGATATCACCACATTTCCTCATCAGACTTTTTTCAGTAGGATTCGAACCGACGATCCCACTGACTCAGCCAGTTGCCTATGCACCGTGCTAAGTACGCCTTGTAAATTATCATTTGCTTTTTTCCNGATATTTGAAGATCAGTGCCAAGGCGAGTTCACACTTTTAGCAAGTGTTGCTAATCGGCCCTATGCTATCGTCATCGTCGCCGATCGTCAGCGCATCAGTAACATGGCTGACGATGGCCTTATCGTCACTTTTATTGACGATGACGATATTCAACATAGGAATATTCATCAACTAAATAGAAAAAATTGAAAACGCGAAACTATTGCATGAAGTGTAAGATAATAACCTAACCAAATTCTTATGAAATGGACCATTTTAAAAAGAATTGGACCAATGGACCAAACGAAAAGAAATGCACCAAAACGGCAACTGTGGATGCTACATATTGGCGTGCCTCGGCTAGTACCATTTCGATTCTGGTAATGCATTTTAAGGTGCATCTCAACTTTTTTTGAAATGTCAGTTAAGATACTCTGGCGCTCAAGGCATACGTAGGGTTCGAACGATACTATCGATATTGAGTAAGCATCGATACTGAGGTTATAAAAATGAGTACTTTAATACTCGATAACTTATTTGGTGATTTTACTCGATAATTTGCTTTGTAGTATCGAATACTTTTAAAAAAACACACTTTTTAAATTTTGTATTCCATTGGCAACCCAACTGTCTTTGCTTATATGGATTACTATCATTCAATTTTGTCCATCACTTAAAATAAACTGTAGTAGTCTGTTGCATAACATAAACCAAATAAGATAAGTTAAAGTTTGGCGACCTTATTCATAAAAAATAAAGTAGGTTCAAAGAGCTTAATAAAATGGCACTTTCATACATTTTTCAGCTTATAAACCTTCTTTATTTTTGATAAATAATGCCTTAAACTTTACGTAAAGTTCACGAAAATGCAGAATTTTTAGAAACTTTTTGGGTATGCAGTTTTGTAACCTATTCAACTTTATGTGTAGCCTACTACCGTTGGCTTCAATTCCAATAATTCAAACTTGCACATTATTATACAAAATTGAATGGGCTACAAAAATGGATACCCACAAAGTTTACAAAAATTCTTAATAAAATTTTAAATTCATGAAAGTATATGTATGTATGTATGTACATTTAACGTTAAAATTACTTCTATCCTGAAAGTAAGTTTTGCAATAGGTTAGGTTAGGTTACACTGGCCGGCTGATGCGCCTTACGTAGACCCATTGGTCCTTTGTAGTGCCAGATGGATCGTGTTACGTGTCGTCGTATAGGACGTCAACGCTTTTTGCGAAGTTCAAGAGAGCCTTAATATCCAGTTTTGAAGCCTCCTCTAGTCCTTTGAACTGCGAAGCTCCGAGATATGTAAGGCGAGTTCTAGCTAAGGCCGGACAGATACAGAGGAGGTGTTCTAACGTCTCACTCATGCCTTCCTCCCTGCACTTCCTGCATGCGTCACTGTTAGTAATGCCCATTCTGCATGCAGAATTAGGCCAACAACTGTCCTGCAATCCCTGCCTGACCGTGTAAGCAAGAAATGGGTGTTTCCTTTGCTGCGATTGTACATGATCTTGGTGGTTTTGCATGTCGCTAAAGCGTTCCATTTCACCCGGATCCGGCACTCAGCTCTTTCGGAAATTTCATTATAGATCGTTTTTAGCGACTTTTGTATTTCCTGTACTGGTCCGCTAGCAAGACGGATGGCACTTTTGGCAATTTCATCAGCTATTTCGTTGCCTAAAATGCCCTTGTGGCCTGGAATCCAGTATATATGCAGCCGTTTACCCTCGGCCACCCTGTCTACTGGTTCCCTGCTTCTAAGAACATTTTCTGACGAAATACGATGTGAGATTATAGCCTTAATCGCAGCCTGGCTATCGACATATATGTTAATATTTTTAGTAGTACGCCCGGCCTTCCTCCATTTTCCCCTTAGCCCAAGCCAACGTTTCCTCCTTTTCCTTCGTCCGGTTGGACTTGCAGCTAAGTCTCTCGTGGACTTTGACCGCCGCCTTGTATATGGCTTTAGCATTCAACCCCTCCTTACTGGGTTTTGCCCTAGGCCTTTTCTTTGATGCCGAACAAGCACCTTTGGCATCCCCCGGAGAGCGTAGCAAGGCTTCTTCCTCTTGGGTAGTAACGGCTTCGATAATAATTTTCTTCGATATGTGGTTAATTATTTTTCTTGAGCGCTGTGTTACCTGATCAACGCGATTGTTACTAGTAATGTTGTCACGGCTACACACAACGCAGGTACAGTTTATCAAATTAGTCTTTTAGTATGACTTTATACACGGAAAATTTACCAAAAGTTACCAAAATTAAAATAAAACAAGTAAGAGCAGCGCTGTCTTCGGCTATACCGAAGACTTCATACCTTTCATGAGCATCTGAAAATTTTACTTTAACAGATTACTGCATTTGCATAAATTTATATATTCACAGCAGGCATAGATAGAGGAGGTACATATATAAAAAATCATATCTAAACAATCAGAGGTATGGAAGATATACCTTATATAGCACCAATCTAAGTGATTTTCACTACTGTGTGATCGGTACGTAAACCGGTAACACAATTTAATGGGTTTAGCTTCCTACATAAAGGAGATACATATATCGCAAAAACTGGTATCTAAACAATCAGTGGTACAAGAGATTATGATTATACAGCATAGATTTTGACGATTTTCTCAGTAGACTTTGAATTATTATTTAAAAAATAGCTTACGAAATTTATCGGTTTTAGCTGTCCAAATAAAGGAGTTTTACAGTAAAACCCCATATCTGAACAATCAGTTGTATGGGGCAATAAACAGGTTATAGTGACCCGATCTTTGTTAATTTTATTGTAAACTTTCTGTTGATAATGAGTGAAAATAGGGCGAAATTTCATGTTTCGAGCTACATAGATGGAGTAGTTATAACAAAAAATCGCATATCTGAACAATCAGTTGTATGGAAGCTATATGTAAAAGTGACCCGATCTTTGTTATTTTCACTGTATATTCTGGTGTTAATGGGTGGAAGTATTGCAAAATTTCATGTTCCTAGGTGCATAAATGGAGGAGTTATAACGAAAATTCTCATAACTGAACAATCAGTTGTATGGGAGATATATGTTATAGTGACCCGATCTTTGTTATTTTCACTGTAAGTATTCTGTTAGTAATGAGTGAAAACTGTGCGAATTTTGATGTGTCTAGCTGTATAAATGAAGAAGTTATGGCAAAAAATCTCATATCTGAACAATCAGTTGTATGGTGGATATAGGTTGTAGCGACCCGCTCTTCGCCATTTTCACTGTAAGCATGTTTTTGATAATGGATGGAAATATTGCGGAATGCCATGTTCCCAGCTGCATAAATGGTGAAGTTATGGCAAAAAATCTCATATCTGAACAATCAGTTGTATGGTGGATATAGGTTGTAGCGACCTGATCTTCGCCATTTTCACTGAAAGTGAATAATAGTAATAAGTGACAACAGCGCAAAATTTCATGTGTCTAGCTACATAAATAAAGGAGTTATAACGAAAAATCTTATATCTGAACAATCAGTTGTATGAGAGCTATAGGTTATAGTGACCCGATCTTTGTAATTTTTACTCTAAGTTTTCTGTTGATAATGGGTAGAAGTAATACAAAATTTCATGTTCCTAGCTGAATAAATGGAGAAGTTATAACAAAGAATCTCGAATCTGAACAATCGGTTGTATGGAGGCTATAGGTTATAGCGACCCGCTCTTCGCCATTTTCACTGTAAGCATGTTTTTGATAATGGATGGAAATATTGCGGAATGCCATGTTCCCAGCTGCATAAATGGTGAAGTTATAACGAAAAATCTCATATCTGAACAATCAGTTGTATGGGAGCTATATGTTATAGTGGTCCGATTCTTCCGGTTCCGACAAATGATTAATACATTATAAAAATACATCCACCTACCAAATTTTATCCGGATATCTCAAAAACTGAGAACCTAGATTGCATACAAACAGACGGACATACAGACAGACAGACAGACGGACAGACGGACAGACGGACAGATGGACATGGCTAAATCGACTCAGCTCGCCGTTCTGATCATTTAAGTATGCATTTTAATGGGTCTATCTCTTCTTATTCTGGTACTTACAAACATCGGACCAAAGTTATAATACCATTTCATGCTCATGAAAGGTATAAAAAATGCCAAGTTACCAAGCACTCAAAAAGTTACCTATTTTGGTCACAAGTGACTAAATGTGGCAACCGTGATCTCGACTCGTTTTGCCTGTTACAAACAACCGTTATGTGAACAAAATTATAATATCCTTGTTCACAACTGCGCTCGGGTATAAAAAGATGTAGTTTGGCTTCAAAACTTAAAATAATTTGTTACAAATCAAAAACATTTTTATTCTTTCCTTGTAGTGCCAAATTCAAGTTTTGCAAATGTTCTATCACATCGGTTAAGAAAATTAAGTCCGAAAGTCAATTTTCATTCTCCAATAGCGGGTTATGTTCCGATCTCAATTTGCGTATATGTATTTAAATAGAATAAAATAAAATAAAATAAAAACAACACAATGGAAAATAATGTCCAGAAATACATATGTGTTTTAAAAAGTAAAAAGAGCCAAAATGTTCCAAGCAAAGAGAAAGCTCAAAGAACCGCATTTGCCCACCGTTATTATATTACAATTAACATTCAATAAGCATTTCTGTGTTTTCTTGATAAATTTTCTGCAAAGAAATTTTATCAAGATTTTGATCAAGTAAAACCTCACTTCCCATTCTATGCCAATATTTATAAAATAAAAAGCTCTACGGTTTCAGTATGGGGGGAACTGATATCATTGTCACATATGAAAAATGTGAATTTAAAAGCAAAAAAGCCATAGTCGAGTAGGTAGAGAAGTCGGCTATAATTCTGTGTGTAGCAGGTTCAAATACCGGTACATAAGAAGTATGATTTTTATGAATTAAGAAACAGATTTAAAAGAACTTCTTCAAAAGGCCTTCTGAAATACGTTGCACAAAAGCCGTTTCCTTGAGTAAAGAAATCAGAAGCCCTTCAATTTGTGCCACTCCATAAAAAAAAATGAAAGGGAAAGGAATGACTTTCAGAAAGGCCTTTTGGAAGAGATTATAGTTCCAAAAATTATCTACTGGATAGTACATATGACCCCTCAGCCGTGCAGCTATTCAGAAGACAAAGAGTTAAGATTTTTATCAAATAAACTAAACAGAAAGGAGGTAAACTCATCAGATAACTATTCAACATTTTATAAAAAAGTTTCGTTGTCGATTTTCAACTACTAACAACAGAAAGCTTAACCTTTCGTTTCATAGCAAAAATCTGCTAAAAATTAGATGGGTGTCTGGATTGAACAGGGAACGGATGTTTAGGATCTAAAAACTTATAAAAAAGGCAAACTAAAATAGCGAAATAAGCAGGAAAAGGCACTATAAATCGTAAAAAAGGCAAAAGGCACTAAAAAAGACAAAAACAAAAAAATAGTCAAAATATACATTCATTCTACAAATGTTTATTTTAAAAGTAAAAAGATAAAAGCTATGATTTTGTTTCATTATATGAAAAATTTGTACTTTGAATCTTCGACTATTTTCTCTTTTCTAGTTTTTAACTCACAAAACTTTAACCTCTGTAGTTGACTCCCGTGAAGTTGGCCCCGAACTTTCGACAAATGTGAAATTTTTTAGAGTTCTGGCTAGATTTTAAAGAGTTCTAGGTCCGGGGAATTTCGGGCAGAAATCGAAAAAAACGATTTGGGGGGCCAACTTCACGCGGCCCCCTTCTTTCCAGGAAAAAGAGTTCTGATGCCATATTCCAATGTACGATAAAGAGTTCTAGAGTTCTGAAAGGGTTTTGTAAATAGTTCTGCAAAAAATCCAAAATTTTTTTATTTGAGAAATTTTACCTAATTATGTCACTGTTTACCTCATTTGTTTCTGAGAGTTCTGTTGAGAGTTCTGAGTAGCCCCTCGAGAGTTCTAACTAAAAATCTTATAAAGTTTTTTTGTCTGACCAACAGTATAAGCAAAAAACAAAGGGCGAATATTTATTAAAAAAAAATTTAGTTTGTTTTTTCAGAGTTCTGAGTAGCCCCTCGAGAGTTCTAACTAAAAATCTTATAAAGTTTTTTTGTCTGACCAATAGTAAAAAAGTTATAAGCAAAAAATAAAGGGCGAATATTTACTTATAAAAAAATTTAGTTTGTTTTTTCAGAGTTCTGTTGAAAGTCCTGAGTAGCCCTCGAGAGTTCCCTTAAAACTTTTATAAAGTTTTTTTGTCCGACCAATAGTAAAAAAGTTATAAGCAAAAACAAGGGGCGAATTTTTATTAACAAAAAAATTTAGTTTGCTTTTTCAGAGTGCTGTTGAGAGTTCTGAGTAGCCCTTCGAGAGTTCTAACTAAAACTGCTATAAAGTTTTTTTGTCTGACCAATAGTAAAAAAAGTTATAAGCAAAAACAAAGGGCGAAGTTTTACTAACAAAAAAATTTAGTTTGCTTTTTCAGAGTTCTGTTGAGAGTTCTGAGTAGCCCTTCGATAGTTCTAACTAAACTCTAATGAAGTTTTTTTGTCCGACCAATAGTAAAAAAGTTATAAGGTTCAAAGTTATTCTTAAATACCAAATAATAATTTTGGTCAAAATTCAGTGTTTGGAATTTACGCCTTCCTATAATGTTTATGGGTCAATTTTAAACTTTAAAGAAACTATATTTCAACATGAATTCAGTTAACATTTTATTTATCATATGCGGACACTTTATCGGGAAGTGCTGTATGCTTACCGGTTCAAACTTGCACTTAAATACTAAGAAATAATTTGGGTCAATATGATCCAGAAACACTGTGGGTGTATGGAAAAATTATGTCGCCCTCTAGAAAACAAAATAAAATATAAAACTTTTTTTATTTTTTCGAAACCATAGCTGAGTATGTTTTTAACGAGTACACAACGCCGCAGCTTTTTTAAAATTACCTAACTCTGCAATTAAAGAACTTTTCATGAAAATTGGGTAATTTTGACCCAATTTATGCTGAAGGGTTAAGTCAATAAAAAATTAATAAAAATATTAAAATATAAAGGGATACAAATAAATTCATTATAAAAAAATTAATTCTGAGAGGGTCAAATCGAAAGAAAAATCTAAAAGTTATATCGAATTATGTAACTTTATTATTAATCAGTTTCCATGCTATGTATTCCTAATGAAGTTAGGCGATCATTCTTGGTTCGTGTAACAACAAAAATACTATGGACGTGTAAAAACTAAAACTGCCTGTTTCATGCGTATAAAATATTTTTTAGTTAAGAAGTAAAAAAATCGACAATATCGTCACCTGAGTGGAAGATCGACCTATCTCGGTAGCCAGTTCGAAAACGCGCTATCTCAGAAAACATTTCAAGAATGCCCTATTTCAGGATTTGATTGAAGAACGCCCTACCTCAGAGTTTGTTTGAAGAACGTCCTATCTCAGCTGCCGATTCAAAGCACATCTCAGCTGTATTTTCAGCTGAGATTTGGTGTTTTTGAACCGAATTCTGCGATACGGCGTTCTTCAACCAAATTCGGAGATATGGTGTTTTTCAATAAAATTCTGAAATGGGGCCTTCTTCAGTCACGTTCTGAAGATAGGCGTTCTTGAAATGTTTTCTGAGCTAGGGCTTTTTCGAACTGGCTACGGAGATAGGTCCATCTTCCATTCAGGTCACGATATGGATGGACAAATTTTAAAGCATCATATATATGCTTTTTTTAGATTTCTTCGAACTCAAACAGCGTCTACAATATTTCCGGATTCCTCGCTGGCGTGTTTATTTCACGTACATGATCAAATGTGGTACTACTTTAGTGGGACACGTTTTAGGCTTATAGATAAATCGTCGTACTCTTGCCAAATATATTCGTTTAAAGTAAAAGCTGTATAATGGCCTCCGTTATCGGAATCAGAATTATTTCTATAACGAGCAACTCCCACTAATCTGTAGACTTGGCTGTCGACCGTAACGAATCTAGCGATAGATGAATTCTTTCCTCAAAGCTACTGGGAACACTTTTTTGTAATTTCTGCAAGTTATGATCGCGAGGTCAATCATCAAGTAACATCCGAACTTCCGAGAATTCTCGGTCTGGTTATGACATTTCTTACAAATAGAGAAATCTCTGTTCTCTGATATATTGTCAATGGCTAATTGCATGCGTTCATACCCTTGTTCAAACAACACGTGCGTATCAATCGAAACACATGCATATTTTTTCATTGTGAGTATGTCACATTCGGAACACAAGCGAGTTGCGGAGCTTGATGGAAAAGTGGCAAACAAATTTTCAAAAAGATGGCAAATATTGCACTCTGCATCAAGGCTCAAGAGCTTTGGAGTTGTCATAGTTTTTTTCAAAAAAATATAATGGTTGCAAGATATCAAATCTTTGTTTGTAAAGATTTTTCTTCAATTTTTCTGTGATAAGAATTTCCAAGGCTAAATTAGCTGTAGGAAAGTTTGCCTTAGTCATTGCTGCTTTGAAATGGTCCTCTATCGAGCATGCGTGCATAAACAAAGTCAGCAAAGTATCGAAAGCACACGTGCTTGTTATTAGATATTTGACCCCTTTTATCTTGAGTACAGGAGAACACATTCCATTAGGTATTAAGGGGAAAGTCACGTTTGGAATTTGACGCATAGAGTCCCAGTTCGGTATGTTGCTCAAGTAATTTTTTTTGCGGGCGGGGTATTTCTTGGAATCAAAAGAGTTCTTTACGATTTCAGAATCAGCCGTGGATCTAAGTTTACCAAATTTTATTTCTGATACCGTATCTTCGTGAGGGATTGGAGAAATCGGGAACGAGAAGTTGTTATCTTCTTGAGCATTGTTTATTAAAACAGCAGATGAATAAAGAACTGCTCTGTTATGGGGACTTTCGTCAGATTATTTAATTTAATTTTCTTCGATAATATCAGTTACAACGTTTGCACTTGCTGTTGATTGTTCAGAGTTTTCCATTACGCTACTGTTTCCCTCGTCTGAAACACCGTCCGTCAGTGAAAAATCGGTTTTGTCTTGTGCCGCTTGTTCAGCTCTTTGCGTTTTTCCTCTCCAATTTTCTACTACGTTTAAGAAGTCTTGAAAAATGTCCAAGTCTGGTATTTTTCGTTTCAGAGTTGTTCGATCTTTATCCAGCATTGCTTGTGCTAACGGGTGATTTTTTTGAGGTTAGGATTTTCATGCATTAGTATTTGACAGATCACGTGGGATTTCAGACATGGTGTCAAAGAGAAAGATGCTCAGTA
>NW_016157311.1:339112-340807 GCF_001687245.7 Rhagoletis zephyria | reverse complement strand
GATGAAATGTCAAAGCATACTGAGCATCTTTCTCTTTGACACCATGTCTGAAATCCCACGTGATCTGTCAAATACTAATGCATGAAAATCCTAACCTCAAAAAAATCACCCTTTAGTTAACTCACCTCACCTTTCAACCAGTCAATGTGTTTAAGCACAAATTTATCGACTCTAAGAGGCAGACGTTCGAAACCGTCCTTTTTCATTTTTGAGAATTGCCTTTCCACAGCAGATGATCGAAAGATTTATTCCAAATTCGGGAAACATTAGGCAAGTCCATAAAGGAAAGAAAGTCATCAAATCTTTAATTGCTTCTGTTGCTTTTTCAGAATAATAAGGATTCAGCTTCAACAAACTTTCATTTTTACATGTTTGTGAGATTTCTTTTGCTTTTTCGCATAAAGATTCTGCCCAGGATTTCAAATTATAATCCGTGGAGTCTTCCGATTCTAAAATTGATTCCATTTCATAGTCGCAATAAAACAGGGATGACAACTCTGTGGAATCGATGATATTTTGTGTACCTTTGATGACTTTATCAATGTCTTCCAAATACTTTGAAGAGGGGTAAGTTTTCCCATTCTCATCTGTTTCGATGTGCTCACTTAGAGCTACAACCACGATGGATAAGAGGGTTTTTCGATATCGTGGAAATTCGACATTAGATAAACATGACTGAGAGTACGCAAAGCAAATTGACGAACTCTAGAATTTTGACCTTTCAAGCTTTTCCATCTTGCTATCATAGCCATAAAGTGATTGACGTCAAGCTTGAGACAACAAAGACAACAACAACCCACAAAAGAATTGGCTATTCTAATCAACAACGCTTTTCCAAAATCAGTAATCCCTTGGTCTCGTACCATGCAACCTAATAATTTCAGAAAAAAAAACTTCAAGAATGAAGGATCGTGCCCTTCTGAAACGAGTTGAAAAACTGGACAACTTTTACGACCATTTTCCTCCAAACCTCTGTTATGCACGCACATATATTGATATAAAAAAATGTACTGTGAATTTTTCTGGACTTCGCCATCTTCGTGAAGAAAAGGAATCCTGAACACTATTCCTCCCGTAGCATCAACGATAGCGTCTACCTTATTACGGTGACAAGCTTAATGTAATAACAATTGCTCAGGGGAGAATATATGCAAAAAAAGGGCTCGGAGCCTACAGAATGGATTGTACCCTTATGAGTCCCGTTCATGGCAATTCGCAAATTGTAAATTGGATCTTTGCTTGGTAAATCTAAGCGTTGATCGATTATTTTTTGTTTCGCTTTTCTAAGTACAGGAGCTTTGGGAAAGTAGGGCGGAACATCATCTCCGAAACGAATGTTATGTTGAGCCTGATCATTCAACCATAATGCCGCGGTTTTTTGATTGTCGACTAATTCTGCGGCAACTTGTTGTCTTCTTTGGCCTCGCAACTGTCTTCGTTTAGCATGGAAAACACCCTGCACGAAATAGGTCAACATGCATTCGAAAATTATGTCTTGCTTTTCGCCAGGTTTTCTCAATGCGACACCAACTAAATTGCCCCCACATTCTTTGCATTTAGCTGAAAATTTAACGAAATATTTCGCGTTATTGCCTTTTCTAACTCGAGCTCTTTTGAACGAGAACGCGCACGGAATTCCATTTTGCTCGTGAAATTTTTCGGCCATTAAATTAGTCCATGCTCCCTTATTCAAAT
>NW_016157311.1:314794-326550 GCF_001687245.7 Rhagoletis zephyria | reverse complement strand
TTCATACCCTTGTTCAAACAACACGTGCGTATCAATCGAAACACATGCATATTTTTTCATTGTGAGTATGTCACATTCGGAACACAAGCGAGTTGCGGAGCTTGATGGAAAAGTGGCAAACAAATTTTCAAAAAGATGGCAAATATTGCACTCTGCATCAAGGCTCAAGAGCTTTGGAGTTGTCATAGTTTTTTTCAAAAAAATATAATGGTTGCAAGATATCAAATCTTTGTTTGTAAAGATTTTTCTTCAATTTTTCTGTGATAAGAATTTCCAAGGCTAAATTAGCTGTAGGAAAGTTTGCCTTAGTCATTGCTGCTTTGAAATGGTCCTCTATCGAGCATGCGTGCATAAACAAAGTCAGCAAAGTATCGAAAGCACACGTGCTTGTTATTAGATATTTGACCCCTTTTATCTTGAGTACAGGAGAACACATTCCATTAGGTATTAAGGGGAAAGTCACGTTTGGAATTTGACGCATAGAGTCCCAGTTCGGTATGTTGCTCAAGTAATTTTTTTTGCGGGCGGGGTATTTCTTGGAATCAAAAGAGTTCTTTACGATTTCAGAATCAGCCGTGGATCTAAGTTTACCAAATTTTATTTCTGATACCGTATCTTCGTGAGGGATTGGAGAAATCGGGAACGAGAAGTTGTTATCTTCTTGAGCATTGTTTATTAAAACAGCAGATGAATAAAGAACTGCTCTGTTATGGGGACTTTCGTCAGATTATTTAATTTAATTTTCTTCGATAATATCAGTTACAACGTTTGCACTTGCTGTTGATTGTTCAGAGTTTTCCATTACGCTACTGTTTCCCTCGTCTGAAACACCGTCCGTCAGTGAAAAATCGGTTTTGTCTTGTGCCGCTTGTTCAGCTCTTTGCGTTTTTCCTCTCCAATTTTCTACTACGTTTAAGAAGTCTTGAAAAATGTCCAAGTCTGGTATTTTTCGTTTCAGAGTTGTTCGATCTTTATCCAGCATTGCTTGTGCTAACGGGTGATTTTTTTGAGGTTAGGATTTTCATGCATTAGTATTTGACAGATCACGTGGGATTTCAGACATGGTGTCAAAGAGAAAGATGCTCAGTATGCTTTGACATTTCATCATGAATAGACTTACTAACGAGCAACGCTTGCAAATCATTGAATTTTATTACCAAAATCAGTGTTCGGTTCGCTTTACGTCCGATTTATGGTCTACATAATCGACCAAGTGAGCAAACAATTAATGCGATTGTGACCAAGTTTCGCACTCAGTTTACTTTATTGGACATTAAACCAACCACACGAATGCGTACAGTGCGTACAGAAGAGAATATTGCGTCTGTTTCTGAGAGTGTTGCTGAAGACCGTGAAATGTCGATTCGTCGCCGTTCGCAGCAATTGGGTGTGCGAAACACATTTCGAACCGAACACTGATTTTGGTAATAAAATTCAATGATTTGCAAGCGTTGCTCGTTAGTAAGTCTATTCATGATGAAATGTCAAAGCATACTGAGCATCTTTCTCTTTGACACCATGTCTGAAATCCCACGTGATCTGTCAAATACTAATGCATGAAAATCCTAACCTCAAAAAAATCACCCTTTAGTTAACTCACCTCACCTTTCAACCAGTCAATGTGTTTAAGCACAAATTTATCGACTCTAAGAGGCAGACGTTCGAAACCGTCCTTTTTCATTTTTGAGAATTGCCTTTCCACAGCAGATGATCGAAAGATTTATTCCAAATTCGGGAAACATTAGGCAAGTCCATAAAGGAAAGAAAGTCATCAAATCTTTAATTGCTTCTGTTGCTTTTTCAGAATAATAAGGATTCAGCTTCAACAAACTTTCATTTTTACATGTTTGTGAGATTTCTTTTGCTTTTTCGCATAAAGATTCTGCCCAGGATTTCAAATTATAATCCGTGGAGTCTTCCGATTCTAAAATTGATTCCATTTCATAGTCGCAATAAAACAGGGATGACAACTCTGTGGAATCGATGATATTTTGTGTACCTTTGATGACTTTATCAATGTCTTCCAAATACTTTGAAGAGGGGTAAGTTTTCCCATTCTCATCTGTTTCGATGTGCTCACTTAGAGCTACAACCACGATGGATAAGAGGGTTTTTCGATATCGTGGAAATTCGACATTAGATAAACATGACTGAGAGTACGCAAAGCAAATTGACGAACTCTAGAATTTTGACCTTTCAAGCTTTTCCATCTTGCTATCATAGCCATAAAGTGATTGACGTCAAGCTTGAGACAACAAAGACAACAACAACCCACAAAAGAATTGGCTATTCTAATCAACAACGCTTTTCCAAAATCAGTAATCCCTTGGTCTCGTACCATGCAACCTAATAATTTCAGAAAAAAAAACTTCAAGAATGAAGGATCGTGCCCTTCTGAAACGAGTTGAAAAACTGGACAACTTTTACGACCATTTTCCTCCAAACCTCTGTTATGCACGCACATATATTGATATAAAAAAATGTACTGTGAATTTTTCTGGACTTCGCCATCTTCGTGAAGAAAAGGAATCCTGAACACTATTCCTCCCGTAGCATCAACGATAGCGTCTACCTTATTACGGTGACAAGCTTAATGTAATAACAATTGCTCAGGGGAGAATATATGCAAAAAAAGGGCTCGGAGCCTACAGAATGGATTGTACCCTTATGAGTCCCGTTCATGGCAATTCGCAAATTGTAAATTGGATCTTTGCTTGGTAAATCTAAGCGTTGATCGATTATTTTTTGTTTCGCTTTTCTAAGTACAGGAGCTTTGGGAAAGTAGGGCGGAACATCATCTCCGAAACGAATGTTATGTTGAGCCTGATCATTCAACCATAATGCCGCGGTTTTTTGATTGTCGACTAATTCTGCGGCAACTTGTTGTCTTCTTTGGCCTCGCAACTGTCTTCGTTTAGCATGGAAAACACCCTGCACGAAATAGGTCAACATGCATTCGAAAATTATGTCTTGCTTTTCGCCAGGTTTTCTCAATGCGACACCAACTAAATTGCCCCCACATTCTTTGCATTTAGCTGAAAATTTAACGAAATATTTCGCGTTATTGCCTTTTCTAACTCGAGCTCTTTTGAACGAGAACGCGCACGGAATTCCATTTTGCTCGTGAAATTTTTCGGCCATTAAATTAGTCCATGCTCCCTTATTCAAATTCCAGGTTTTTTTGTTGGCGGTTTTATAGTCGCCCATTTTTCCGAAGACAAGACTGTTCAGTAGATCCACATTTTTTGTGCTCAAAAAACAAATCAAAATTTTCATCTTCGTCTTCGCTAATAATACAAAAATCCTCCTTATGCTTTTAAAACTCGAGGGTAAAGATTTTTCGCACATGAATATAAAAAACGTGACGATTTTTTGAATTGTTGTGTAAATGTGTTTGGCGGTCATTGGAGATCCGAAATTAGCCATCGCTTCAGAAATTTTCTGATAAACAGGGTTTGACGGTGGTAAAATATTACCATTGTCTGAAACTACTTTATACTCTTTCAAGCCTAAAAACCATTTCAATTCCTCGACGTCATACATTGAAAATATAGAAAACAAGTAAGAAAGTCTAAGTTCGGGCGGAGCCGAACAGTAAATACCCGGCGCAAGTATTAAATATATGTTTTTCCACCTTTCCAAAAGCTGCTGCTAGATGGTAAGCCGGGGTGTATCAATTTTGAGTAAATTAGCGTCCCTAAATTTCAAAATATAGCAGTTTCAAGCATTTCTGAAATTTACCGTTATATGAAAAGCGGCCGTAATTTTAGTCCGATTTCAATAATTTTCAACGATTTGCTTTTATGTGGCAAGCACAATAAAAATACCGAGCTTAGTACAATTTGGTAGAACAGTTACCGATATAAATTGTATATTTAATCATAAGTGGGCGTTGCCACGCCCATTTTCCAAAATTTTTTCACAAACATATTTCCTGGTTAAGAGTTGTTGCAAGCATTAATTTTGAATAAATTAGCTTTAATATTTACTCATTTATCGAAGATTTTGTATTTCTTTAAATTACCGTTATATGGGATGTGGGCGTGGTTACTGTCCGATTTTAAAAATTTTCGGCCAATTGATATGCTGTACCAGGACCAACAACTGTGCCAAGTTTGGAAGAAATTGGTGCAGCGGTTACCAAGATATACACATGTAACCATAAGTGGGCGTGGCTACGCCCATTTGCCAAAATTTTATAATATTCTTATTTTTCGTCTAAAACTCATTGTAAATATCAATTTTGAGTGAATTATCTTCAGTAGTTACTAAAATATCGCAGTTTTCGTATTTCTTAAAATTACCGTTATATGGGAGGTAGGCGTGGTTATTATCCGATTTCGCCCATTTTCAATACCATCCGTCCCACGCCCAAAAGAAGTTCACGTACCAAGTTTCGTTAAGATATCTCAATTTTTACTCGAGTTATCGTGTGCACAGACGGACGGACGGACGGACGGACAGACAGTCACCGCTTAATCGATTTCTCTTTTCATTCTGATCATTTATGTATACATTTGTCTATATCTATCTCGATTCGTTTTGCCTGTTACAAACAACCGTTATGTGAACAAAGTTATAATACCCTTGTGCACAAGTGCGCTCGGGTATAAAAATCAACTGATGTCATGAATGCTCGTCAGGCGACTGGTATATACTACATTGAAATTTATGCAAGCCCGGTCATTTTCAATCTTTCTTTTATGTACGCACAAAACTGTTAGTGCGCAAAGCAATTTTCTCCGCAAAATTTTTTCCGCAAAAACTAGACTTTAACAACTGCCGTAGTTTTTTCCGGGGCCTCAGATCACTGTTGCCAACTCTATGCTTTTCGCCCTAAATTTAGTGCTTTTCTTTATTGAAAACGCGAAAATTTTTGAGCTTGGTGCTTGGTGCGTTTTTTGGTGCTTTTTTTTAGTTTGAAGACACCAAAACTGTATATCTTAAAAAAAAAATCGAAGCTAAATTAATAGCAATCGAAAATATTTTAGCAACTTTACAAAAATGGAAACAAAGTGATGGCCTAATGAGAGTCGTAAGTGAGGATATGTTTGCCAAGAAATTTTTGACACAAAGAGATTTTTCCTGCTATGTGCTCAAATAAGGCACTTTAAAAAGGGAAATCAAATTTCGTTATATTTCAGGTGTCAAGCAGTCGGAAAGAAAAGTTCTTTATGTTAGTTCACGAGATCATAAGAGACTGCAGTGTAGATTTAAACTACCACATAGTTCATGAAACTGCATTTTTTGTTTTTGCTTTCGTTTGACAGGAATTGTAGAAAAAATTATGCAAAACGAAGAAAAATTTAACATATAAACAGTCAGGAAAATTTTTTAAATTTTTCTTGAATCTAAGCGAGTCGGAAACCCTTTCAGAACTCTAGAACTCTTTGAAATCTAGCCAGAACTCTAAAAAATTTCACATTTGTCGAAAGTTCGGGGGCCAACTTCGCCCCTTGTTTTTGCTTATAACTTTTTTACTATTAGTCGGACAAAAAAACTTTATAAACGTTTTAGTTAGAACTCTCGAGGGGCTACTCAGAACTCTCAACAGAACTCTGAAAAAGTAAACTAAATTCTTTTTTGAATAAATATTCGCCCTTTGTTTTTTGCTTATAACTTTTTTACTATTGGTCAGACAAAAAAACTTTATAAGATTTTTAGTTAGAACTCTCGAGGGGCTACTCAGAACTCTCAACAGAACTCTGAAAAAGTAAACTAAATTCTTTTTTGAATAAATATTCGCCCTTTGTTTTTTGCTTATAACTTTTTTACTATTGGTCAGACAAAAAAACTTTATAAGATTTTTAGTTAGAACTCTCGAGGGGCTACTCAGAACTCTCAACAGAACTCTGAAAAAGTAAACTAAATTCTTTTTTGAATAAATATTCGCCCTTTGTTTTTTGCTTATAACTTTTTTACTATTGGTCAGACAAAAAAACTTTATAAGATTTTTAGTTAGAACTCTCGAGGGGCTACTCAGAACTCTCAACAGAACTCTGAAAAGGCAAACTAATTTTTTTTTTAAATAAATATTCGCCCCTTGTTTTGGCTTATAACTTTTTTACTATTGGTCGGACAAAAAAACTTTATTAGAGTTTTAGTTAGAACTCTGGAGGGGCTACTCAGAACTCTCAACAGAACTCTGAAAAAATAAACTAAATTTTTTTTAAATAAATATTCGTCCTTTGTTTTCTGCTTATAACTTTTTTGGTATTGGTCAGACAAAAAAACTTTCTAAGATTTTTAGTTAGAACTCTTGAGGGGCTACTCAGAACTCTCAACAGAACTCTGGAAAAACAAACTAAATTTTTTTGTTAATAAAAACTCGCCCCTTGTTTTGGCTTATAACTTTTTTACTATTGGTCGGACAAAAAAACTTTATTAGAGTTTTAGTTAGAACTCTGGAGGGGCTACTCAGATCTCTGAACAGAACTCTGAAAAAAACAAACTAAATTTTTTTAAAATAAATATTCGCCCTTTGTTTTTTGCTTATAACTTTTTTACTATTGGTCGGACAAAAAAACTTTATTAGAGTTTTAGTTAGAACTCTGGAGGGGCTACTCAGATCTCTGAACAGAACTCTGAAAAAAACAAACTAAATTTTTTTAAAATAAATATTCGCCCTTTGTTTTTTGCTTATAACTTTTTTACTACTGGTCAGACAAAAAAACTTTAGAAGATTTTTAGTTAGAACTCTCGAGGGACTACTCAGAACTCTCAACAGAACTCTTAAAAACTAACTTTTTTTTTAAATAAATATTCGCCCTTTGTTTTTTGCTTATAACTTTTTACTATTGGTCAGACAAAAAAACTGTATAAGCTTTTTAGTTAGAACTCTCGAGGGGCTACTCAGACCTCTCAACAGAACTCTGAAAAAACAAACTAAATTTTTTTTTAAATAAATATTCGCCCTTTGTTTTTTGCTTATAACTTTTTACTGTTGGTCAGACAAAAAAACTGTATAAGCTTTTTAGTTAGAACTCTCGAGGGGCTACTCAGACCTCTCAACAGAACTCTGAAAAAAATAAACAAAATTTTTTTTTTAATAAAAATTCGCCCCTTGTTTGCCTTGTAACTTTTTTACTATTGGTCTGACAAAAAAACTTTATAGGAGTTTTAGTTAGAACTCTCGAAGGGGTTACTCAGAACTCTCAACAGAACTCTGAAAAAACAAACTAAATTTTTTTTTAAATAAATATTCGCCCTTTGTTTTTTGCTTATAACTTTTTTACTATTGGTCAGACAAAAAAACTTTATAAGACTTTTAGTTAGAACCCTCAGGGGGCTACTCAGAACTCTCAGAAACAAATGAGGAAAACGGTGACAGAATTAGGTAAAATTTCTCACATAAAAAAATTTTGGATTTTTTGCAGAACTATTTACAAAAACTTTCAGAACTCTAGAACTCTTTATCGTACACTGGAATATGGCATCAGAACTCTTTTTCCTGGAGTAAAGGGGGCCGCGTGAAGTTGGCCCCCCAAATCGTTTTTTTCGATTTCTGCCCGCAATTCCCCGGAACTATTGCAATTTCGAGTCAGATACTCTAAAACTCTTTAAAATCTAGCCAGAACTCTAAAAAATATCACATTTGCCGAAAGTTCGGGGGCCAACTTCACGTGAGTGTAAATATCTCTGTACCTTGTTGTTGTTGCTTTTTATTGTTGCATATAGAGCAGAGGATACTTATTTTTCTCGTAGACCCCTTTCAAAACTTTACTGGTTTCGGTGGACCCCCTGATGCTCATTTCTAACATATTCCCAAAGCTCATCAAAAAATGTGAAAATTAGATCTAACGATGTAATTTTGCATCGCGGGTGAGTTCCAGAAATAAATTCGGAGAGACAAAAATAAACACAAAATATTTTATTGTGTTTTATTTATTAAAATAATGTGATTACACACTTGCAAGAGCACTAAATAAACTCCTCACATGTGCGTCTCACTCATGAATTTGCATGTGATGTATTTGTCAAATAGTTTATTTGTGTTAATGTCATCATTTTTATTTTTATCGCCCGAGTTTTAAAGTGATGCGAAAAATATATATCACTCGCATTTTCAAAACACAAAACTTGAAACAACAAAACTGTAAAGCTTTTACGCCAAACTTCAAATTCAGAAACTGACAAAAAAGAAAAGACCAAATCTAGATAAATCGATGATAAACAAACAAGTAGGCAAGAAGCTCAAGAAGTGTTCCACCGCCTCATCCTCTTCAAAGCAGGATTTACGCCGATCACATTCAGGTGTTTGTGCCACGTGAAGTGACCAGTCAGCAGTCCCGTCTTCTCAGTGAGAGCAAAAAACTAGATAGACCTTCTGAGATTGAAGGCAACATGAGTTTTGCCCACCTGCATCCCCTCGATGGCTCCCAGTCATTGCTGAGCGAAGTGTCCACCCAGTTTCTGATGGTGGCTTCGATGGTTGAAGAGGGGAGTGCTATAATTGGTTGCGGATCGAG
Source organism: Rhagoletis zephyria (assembly GCF_001687245.7). Taxonomy (NCBI): domain Eukaryota; kingdom Metazoa; phylum Arthropoda; class Insecta; order Diptera; family Tephritidae; genus Rhagoletis; species Rhagoletis zephyria. The sequence goes on along the minus strand of NW_016157311.1, from coordinate 318,082 downwards.
GAATGCAAGCCCGTTATCTTTACCTACATAACTTATTAGAGACTTGCATTGCCGAACCAATTTGGAAGTACTTAAATAGGGAGCTGGCCAATGCCTTAAGTACAGCTTGGCTCTACTTGTAAACACGTAAACTCCTTTCCCGCCACCTATTTTCCAACACGTAGTCTATGGCTTTGGGGACTGCATATACCTCACCTTGGAAGACCGAAGCTTATCCCCATTTGAAAAATACTCAAAATCCTGACCCTGGGTCAGTTTTGGAGCCATCAGTGAAGATTCGACAATGTACGAGTCCGGGCTCAGTGCTTGAATTGAAACAGCATTCCCCCTCAGGGAACCCCCTCTGTCTATAATCCCTTCAACAAAGTTAATAGTGGCCTGTAGCATTGAAAAGACACAAGTGCTCAAATATCTGCCGCCGGCAATTTCCGTATCGCCTCACCCAGTGTTATAGCAACACCCGTTTCCTTTTAGTCTGCAGGTGGCACAAGTTACGGTAAGTTCACCAGTGCGTCAAGAGCACTACCACTGAAAAAAATTAAACTTAATTAAATAGGCTATCGAAACTATATCGATTTTCGTGGACCTCCATATTTTTTATCACGCAACGTAGACGCCTGTCGGGTCTTCCGTGGACCCCCTGGACCACATTGGGAATCACTGATATAGAGCGTTGACACATGATCTCCATGCAATGGCTTATCAGAAAAAAATCAAGCACTGGTGCGCGTGCGCTGCAACACGTATGTATGAACAGCATTCGAGACACCGAGAATAAATGATCCTAAACAATTATTTGGTATTTGACCACAATACAATTGCCTGATGGTTTTCATAAAGTAACATAAAATATTTTTTTTTTTTTCAAATCGAGCCTGATTTCGTCTTCTTATTCGGATCCAGAAATGAGGTCCTTGATAACCTCATTGCTTTTTGCAATTTACTTTTGGATAATAGTGTTTGTTTTTTTGATGTTGTCCGGAAACTGGACTCGAACCCAGGCCATGCGCAATGGTAGCGCGCACTGCTAACCACTACACCACAACGGCCTTCAATCGGAATACAAATTATAAATAATGAATATTTATTTAATTTTAAACTGTACGAATTGTACTCCAGTCTAAAAGAAAATCAACAGTGTTTTTATTTGGTAACACAAATTTACCATAAAATTATGGCGGATGAATAGCGCATTTATCTGCCTATACCCGTATTTTTTAATTAAAATTTAGCTGTCCTATGCAAGTTTTTCGATATTGTAAACAAGTTTGAAAAGATTTCATTATTTATTTACAGATTTAAAGTATACGTATACCCACAGCCTATAAAACCATAGCTCAAAAGAAAACACAACACCTTCATTATATTTTGATCATAAATGCTAAGCATTTTTGCAAAACAAAATCCAAATAAACGATAAAAATAGAATAAAACTGTCGTGTTATAACTCGCACTAAGTTTTACAGTGTGGCGAATGAAAGCAACAACTGCAGGTTTAACGAAAACAATATTACAAAAATTTCGTAAAAATAAACAAAAAAATTAATATGAAATTCTTTAGTACATAGTACGAAGGCATTCGTAAAGTATACTAAAAATCTAAAGTCTCACATTTTCGTAATATGTACGAAAACGGTTCTGTACAATTAATGAAAATTTTCGTGGCTTAAAATTACGAAAAATTTCGTAAGGTGTATGCATGTTTTCGTTATATTTACGCAGATTTTATTTTCAGTGTAGAAATCACTTTCAAACTTCAACTTTGCAGAATTTTTATGATTTTTGAACAATGTTTGAAATTTGGATTTTGTTAGATAAAAAGCTGAACTTTAAAAAAACATTTATAAACATTACACCATCATAAGAAAAATAGTAAAACTTGGCCAAATGTCGTGGCCCTATTAATTTGTCCGACACTATAAGAACTAATTAAATTTTCGGTTTCGTAATACATGGATTTTAAGGCCAGGACGTACTCTTGTAAGAACAACAATGGCGTCCTAGTAACTGATGTCCACTACCTTTTCGAAAGCGCAATAAAATCCATGGACGTTATTGCTCTATCAAAAACATTAACAAAATACACAGCTTTAGAAATGCATAACACCACGGCGGTTCGCGTTTGCGTACATACTTCAATTTTAGAGGATGAATCAATTCCAAAGGGCCTTAATGTCAATTGACATTATTTCACTTTCGGCATGTGCATTAATGTCATTGCCATTATTTTACTTTTGGCCTGTATATTAATGTCATTAACATTAGTTCCATTGACATTATTGCACGTCACCTTAAATTAAGGTTTGAACTTTCGACCACAACTCTTAAAACCACCACCCCTGCACCTTGACCGGGAGGTTTGCCATTGCTTACCGAAGAGCGACCGCTATTAGAAAAAAGTGCAAGTATTAAATAGATGTTTTTCACCTTTCCGAAAGCTACCGCTACATTGTAAGCCGGGGTGTATCAATTTTGAGTAAATTAGCGTCCTTAAATTTCGAAATATTGAGGTTTCAAGCATTTGTCAAATTTACAGTTATATGAAAAGCCGCCGTAATTTTAGTCCGATTTCAATAATTTTCAATGTTTTGGTTTCATGTGGCAAGCACAATAACCATACCGAGTTTGGTACAAATTGGTAGAACGGTTACCGAGATACATATATGTGATCATAAGTGGGCGGTGCCACGCCCATTTCCCAAAATTTTATCCTAAACGTATTTCCTGGTAAAGAATTGTTGCAAGCATCATTTTTGAATAAATTAGCTTTAATATTTACTCATTTATCGAAGATTTTGTATTTATCTAAATTACCGTTATATGGGATGAGGGCGTGGTTATCGTCCGATTTTTAAATTTTCGGCTATTTGGTATGCTGTACAAAGGCGAACAACTGTGTCAAGTTTGGAAGAAATTGGTGCAGCGGTTACCAAGCTATACACATATAACCATAAGTGGGCGTGGCTACCCCCATTTTCCAAAAATTTTATAATATTCTTATTTTTCGTCCAAAGATTATTGTAAATATCAATTTTGAGTGAATAATCTTCAGTAGTTACTAAAATATCACAGTTTTCGTGTTTCTGAAAATTACCGTTATATGGAAAGTGGTCGTGGTTACAGTCCGATTTCGCCCATTTTCAATACCAACCTACCTTGGATTAACGGAAACCTACATACCAAATTTCGTTGAGATATCTCAATTTTTGCTCGAGNTATAATATTCTTATTTTTCGTCCAAAGATTATTGTAAATATCAATTTTGAGTGAATAATCTTCAGTAGTTAC
>NW_016157311.1:290963-314694 GCF_001687245.7 Rhagoletis zephyria | reverse complement strand
AAGACTCTCAATGCATCTGCCCTATACTTGGTGCATATAGACTCAGCAATAGATCCCTCGTGAGTCATAATGGTTTTATTTGTGAGGAGAGTTAGCTTTTTCTCTACTTCATCGAAATATTGCAAAACTGACAAGTTGCCCTGTCTAAGAGTAGATAGTTCTTGCTCTATAAGATATATTGGACGTTTGTCCGCATATGTGAAGTCTAGTCGAGCAATTATTGCTTCGAAATTAAGGACAGCATTAAAAGATGCCAGGACAGCATCAGCGGGTCCTTTCAATTTATTCCTAATTATTCCTACCGCTTGGTAGTGTCTAGAGCTACCTGCGTAGCCATGAGACGTAAGTACTCATTTGCCCATCGAATTCTGGCAACGATTTTACTAGGTCAAGAGGTTCCTCGCATCTCACGTTTCCTACTATTTTAACCGGCTCATAAATTTTAGGTTTATTTTCTGTAGCTTTTAATGTCGTTAGTCGTTCCGTAATACTTTGAAGTTTAACTTCAAAAGTCCCCTTTTGCTGTTGCAGTGCTCCAGCTACGGCAGCCTGCACTAAAGCGGTTATTTGGCTAGCGTCCATTACGTTAGCTTTTGAAAGAGTGAGTCTGTTAATTCTGTCTAGTAGCTCTTCTAGCTTGCAGTCAGAACTGCTCATTAAATCGTTGCAATAACAAGAACGGAAAAGGTCAGAAAAAAGGAAAAAAATGCAAAAGTTATAGCCCTGACACAATATTATTTTCCCAAACCTCACAATAGTTTCACAGTTTTTTCACAAAAAAAAATTGTTTGATTATATTTTTTTCATATAACTAGTTTCACAGTTTTCAACAAATTTTTTGTTTTATCTGTTATTTCTTTATGTAACGAGCACTCTACTTACATATTTATAACTCTAAATTTAAAGTGCTCCATCGTTGGCTCCGTAGTCCTTTACCAGTTTTTTTGTGTTCTGCTGTATCGCCCTTTTCCTTTTGGTTGTGGGTGTTTTCCTCTGTTGGTCGCCAGTNTTAAAGTGCTCCATCGTTGGCTCCGTAGTCCTTTACCAGTTTTTTTGTGTCCTGCTGTATCGCCCTTTTCCTTTTGGTTTTGGGTGTTTTCCTCTGTTGGTCGCCAGTTATTTATTGAGTTCATACTAAAAACTAAACTCTAAACACTTCAATACGTCTTATATAAAATGCTGCCCTAACTGCTGTCGCTTTGTGTTGTTGTTGCATTCCTTTTTCATTTGGTTGTAAATATGTTGGATCAGCGGATCACACGGCTATAGCTATGTGCTNACGTCTTATATAAAATGCTGCCCTAACTGCTGTCGCTTTGTGTTGTTGTTGGATTCCTTTTTCATTTGGTTGTAAATATGATGGATCAGCGGATCACACGGCTATAGCTATGTGCTGTATGTTTGTAGCCGCTCATCGTTGCATGTGTGTCGCATCGGCGTCTTTTACAATATTTATTATTGTCTTATTATTTGCTATNATGCTTTGCGAGTATGCTGAGTCAGCAGATCACACGGCTTTTGTTATGTGTTGTCTGTGTGTAGCCGTTGATCGTTACTTTGTTTATTATTATTAGCAGGTGTCATATTCGGTGCACTTGTTAAGCCGGCAATGCTGACTGTGTGCCATGGTGTAATGAACTGAAGGTGGCGCATTCCCGAAACCGCTACTTTGGTTTTGCCGACTTTGGCGTTTATGGCAATACGTAAACAAACTTTTTGGTTAGAAACAAGTGCAAACGTATTGCAAACGTATTGTGTACTTTCAAGTGAAAATTGAAGTAATTCGTGCGTTCTAAAGTAAAAAACGTTTTATTTGTAATAAAAACTTTATAAAAATGTCGTGTCGTGTGTTGAATTGCAGCAGCCGTATGGGTAAAGCCCCTAAATGCAGTTTTTTTCACTTTTTTTATTATCACTTTTTCGGCACCTGCAATACAAACATAAAAATTCTAAATAGTTGTTAATAACACCTATTATTTTGAACACATTTCAAGAGTGGTTGTATATTTTTTGTTAACGTTGTGCTTAATTTGCTATATTCAAAGATGGCTTGAGAAATTGGTGAATCGTGAAGAAAACACGTTTTCCCACTGCAAATTCACAACTGTCAACTCATTGTTCTTCGCCATATTCTTTGTTTACCCATTGCCACAAATGTCATTCTGCGGGAATGCGCAATCTTGTATTCTATCGTTCTTGACTGTGTGCTAGGGTGTTGGGTTAACTTATACATATAATATTCTTTCGAAATTCAGTTGTCGGTAGATTACTCACTAAAGGTATAAAAGAATTTAAAAATATCTACTACATACACAAACTGGCTTCAGTGTTTATTAAAACCCAAAATGTTGAAGAATCTTTTTTTGGTGTTTTTATGGTTGAATACTTACTGTAACACATTATTTGCATTGCGTAAGGCGTAAGTACGCCGTAAGCGAATGTGATTTTTGGTGACTTTAATGTTGAAGCACTTGACTTTTTTTGATTCAATAGCAACCCTTATTTTATATACATATGTACATGTACTATTTAACATTTCATGAGATAATTTGTTCCGCTTTTTACATTAAACACCAGCTACAATTGAAAAATTCTTTCTTAATCGGCGCTTGAATTGGTTAATGAGAGAAAAATTTGAAAATTGTCCTTATAATTTTTAATACTTATACATACTTTTACTCCACATCACATCTTCAGAACGGTTAATTACGTAAGAGTGTCGAATATTCTAAAATATTGATTAATTATGCATCGATAGTTGCGTTAAATGAAAATCCCTTTATTTGAAATGTCCCTTTTAATAAGTTTTGCTGCAAAACATCCCCCAAATAGGGAAATTACCCACAATCTGGCATCATTGTTTAAAAGCAGTTGAAGATGTTTGAAGTAAAAAAGTCAATTTTTATTACGAGCATATACATACGTATACGTAACCGCTAAGGCATCCAATCCCGGACTATTTTGTGAATCCCGGGATTTCGGATTTTAAATTGGTAATCTCGGAATTCCGGAATATTTAGGACAATCATGACCATCATATATATAAAAATATTAAGCCTGTTTCTTTAGCTTTAAAACGGCGTTAAAATGAAGCATCTACGATGAGCAAAACCCGAGATATAAAAATTTGAAAAAGTACATGATTAGTCAGAATCACGAAAAAATCCAAACTTTGACAAATCATACATATATCCGGACAAAAAAATAAAAATGTCAAGCCAATCGAAATTTTTACTCCAAATTTGTGTCCAATATAAAAAAGAATGCCTCATTTATATGTTATATATATTTGAATATAGAATAGTAGTAGTGTTAGAACTGTAATATATTATTTGAATATTTGTAAGGTTGCAATTTTATAATTCTTTGATGCCATTACAGTGTCTGAATGTTTTTTATTTTAATTTGGTCGTAACTTACATTATATCCCGGGGTCCCGGGATCGCGAGGGCTTGATTTCAAAAAAGTGCTCGGGACTCCCAGGATTCGGGATCCCCAATCCCGGTACTAGATGCCTTAGTAACCGCTCATGCAAACAAGCACGAGCATTTGCTAAACAATTTGTGAATAACAAAAGTTTAACTTTACCTGTAGTTATTTCTTTTTTTTTGAAGAGGAATAAACAAACTTTTGAAATCCACATATTGCATATAAAAATAAGAATAAATCAAGTGCACACAAGCAAAAAACTTTTTTCTAACTACATACCTAACCAAACATGAAAAGCTTTTTAAAATACGTGCATATGTGTATGCATGTATGTACATATATTGACATGTTGTCTTTTCTATCTCTTTGCAGTTACAAAATTTGTACGCATTGGTATTGCCGACAAAAACGACGCTCCACCGGATTTCGACAGATTTCTCTACGAGACTGAAATTGATGAAAATGCCGACCTGCAGACAACTGTACTCACCGTCAATGCCAAGAATCACAATGATTGTAAGTAAATAATATATTATTTATAGGGTAAGATTTACTTACACATACATAATCCGCGGATCCGCTGGCTTGGCCATGTCGTTCAAATGGACAGAAACGCCCCTGCTCTGAAAATATTCAACGCGGGCCGCGGGCTGAAATATAAAAAAATCTCTCGAAAATTGTATTCCAAAATTTTAATGTAATTGATTGATTAATCCTTATTAACACATATGAGCAAATCCCACGAGTTGTTTAATTTTTCGACAAAACGTGTTTCTGGTCGAAAATGGTGGTTCACCTATCTTTCAAAATGCATTATCTTCAGTTTTGTATAAAGAACAAGATTCCATCGCGAAATTGTGCTTAAATGAAAACTTTAAAAAGATATACTAAGAAAGTAAAAAAGTCTAAGTTCGGGCGGAGCCGAGCATTAAATACCCGGCGCAATCTTATCTTACTAATCTTATCTTACTAATATTATAAATGTGAAAGTTTGTATGTTTGGATGTTTGGGAAATCATCACGCGGAAACGACTGAACGGATTTGCATGAAATTTTATACGCAGATAGCTTATGGGCCACATTGGTTAATAGGCTATTTTTTTAAGAGTTGCCACCTGTTAAAAAGTTTAATTTATTTAATATGCGGGAACGACTGAACGGATTTGCATGAAAATTTGCACAAAATAGCTTATTACCTATGTAGATTGGAAAATAGGCTACTTTTCTTAAGAGTTGCCACCTGATAAAAAAGTTTAATTAAATTAATACGCGGAAACGTCTGAACGGATTTGAATGAAATTTTGCAAGCAGATAGCTTATGACCTACAGTGGAAAATAGGCAAATTTTTCGGAAGAGTTGCCACCTGTTAAAAAAACTAATTAAATTAATACGCAGAAACGACTGAACGGATTTGCATGAAATTTGGCACAGATATAGCTTATGACCTACGTTGGAAAACAGGCTACTATTTTAGGAGTTGCCACCTATTAGAAAATTTTAATTAAAGTAATACGCGAAAATGAATGAACTGATTTGCATTAAAGTTTGCATACAGATAGCTTATGACCTAGATTACTTTTTTAAGAATTTCCACCTGTTTAAAAATGAAATTTTGCTCACAGATGGTTTATTACCTGGATTGAAAAATAGGCTACTTCCTTAACCGGTCTCCCAATCAGAACGAAATTTGGTACACGTTAGATGGCGTTATACTGAAAGTGATTCCGATAACTCAAGTTTCCTTCCATACAAATTGGAATTTTCATATTACATACATGTCTTTGGAAGTATTTGTGGGAGAAAACTGGAACTTGGTATTGAGCTATGTATGTGAAATCAATGTTGGCATTAATCGATTGATTTTTTAATCAATTAGTTAATTCGATTGAATTCAATCTGCTTACAGTTAATCATGATTAATTTTAATCTGATTAAACAGTTAACAGTCAAACAGTTAATCGTAACCGCGATTAAAAATATAAAGTTTTTATCATTAACTATTAATGTGATCAAGTAGGTTTGGTGATTAATTAATTTATGCTGGAATTTTCCTGTGCACACAAAGCAAGTTAATCCGGTGTGGCTAAGTTGGGTTTCCTCCCCAGTCTGAGCAATTTGGTGTGCATTTTTATTAAGCTCTATACCAACAAACGTTTTACAAACTAGGTTTGTAAAAGTTCCCAGTTTATGTATTACTAATAACGATAATTATAATTGTTTTTTATATTATGTGCTTTTTATAAGCGTAAAATACAAAATAATTACTATAACTGGTGTTTGGTTTCAAATTCGGACAAACTAGACAACTTAATCAGATTTTATTTTTAATTGGATTGACGATTAATGATTAAAATTAATTAATCGTAATCGCAGACACCGATTAACGACTAAAAGAATTTAATCATTAATCGTACAGTTGATTACGAATAATTAATTTTAATAGTCAAACGCGATTAAAATTTTAATCGTTAGTCAGATTAACATTTTGCCAACACTGTGTGAAATCATATTCATACTCACAAGAAAAGTGGACGTTTTTGGAAAAGAGGCTGATTGAAAGTTTCATATTGCATATCTCTTCAAATGTTTGGGTAAAGTACTCAATCTTGGTATGGAAATACATATGTATGTATGTACGTATGTGAAACTAATACCATACTCATGGAGAAAAATAAGAGTTATTGGAAAAGATGGTGTGGCAACTCCCATGCAAATTGATTTTTCTATGCTGCATATCTCTGGAGGTGTTTATTGCAGAGGACTGGAACTTGGCACCGAGATGTGTATACAAAATTAATTCCATACTCATGGAGAAGAATTTGCGTTATTCGAAAAGGGGACATGGTTCCTGCCGTACAAATTTACTGTTTTATACTGCTTATCTCTAGAGGTGTTCATGGTGGAGTTCTGGAACTTGGTACTGAAGTATGTAAAATCAATTCTAAATTCATGGAAGAAGATTAGGGTTATATGAAAAAGGGGCGTGGCACTTCCTGTACAAATTGACTTTTTCTTGCCATATATCCCTGGAAGTGTTTGTGGAACAATACTGGAACTTGGTATGGAGTTGTGTATACAAAATGTATCAATTGCTCATGGAAAAAATGTGAGTTATAAAAAAAGAAGGCATGTCGCCTCCCATACATACTAAAAACTTCTTAATACATATCTCTGGAAGAATAGAAAATCTTTGGAAAAATTTTAAATTTGTTATGAAGATTTATTCTATAAGTGCCGTACTGACAGAAAAAAATTCATTTAATGGAAAAGGGAGAGCCGGGTTCGGCCTTATAATCTAAAGCTCTCTTGAGGCATTTGCTACAGTAATGAGAAGTGGTATTTTATCAAGGCCAGGTTACAAAATTTGAGTTGGAAATATTAGAACCCGCCTTGGCACCTCCAAGAAGGTTACACGTTCACGCGCCGTATAACTGGAACCATTTTAAAGTATACTTAGAGGGATTGATATTTTTCGTATGCCTAGCGCGCAGATGAGATTTTATAATTTCATTGTTTTAAACGGCCTAAGTACCTTAACTCGCTTAAAAAATAACGAGCTATAACGAAATGTGCACAGAAATAAAACATAAAATCATTAAATTATTTTACATATTTGTATAAAAACGTGTGGTGAAACCCGCGGGTATAAGCTAGTCAGCCATAAATTTGGAACCATAGTCACATGAACTTGGAATTTGGTATGTAGACATATGTATGTATATATTGGAGGTGTTTAGATTAAAGTATAGAAAGATGAGTTTGTAAAAGGGGGATAAATATGTATTCGTCTATTATATCACTTGGATATTTAAAACTGTGTTTTTTTTTAACCTTACAGTCTTTAGACCACTGTGAAATGGAAATATTAAATCCGTTTTTTGATCCCGCGATGTTGTTAAACGAAAAATGTTCATTCGTTATGAATAGAACTTTTTCCGAAATAAACATTCTACCGGAATAGTGTAGCTATACTAAAACAGCTAAGCGAATAGGCTGCTAAACGAAATGTACCGTAATAGACTAACTTTAATTTCAAAATTCTATCGTTACCTTAATCCGCCTAATATTAATAATGAAATAAGATTTAAAGTACAGAAAATGGTGACAAATATATAGTTATTGAAGCACGATAAAGCTAAAAGTATGGTTCATAAGGATGCCTTAATTTAAACAGGAAAAAAATAGTTTGTCTCCTTTAATTTATGCTGAACTGAATATTTGTATTACTGTTTTATATTTTGATTTGCTTACTTGCTTACTCCGAACGACGTCGGGTGCTCTGCTAGTTTTGTTATAAACGTATTTTGTGCTAAAGAATTATTGCAAACAACAATTTTCAATAAATTTGCTTCAGTATTTACTGATTTATCGAAGATTTCGTATTTCTCCAAGTTACCGTGCCAAGTTTGGGGGAAATTGGTGCAGCGGTTACCGAGATATATATATGTATGGGCTACGCCCATTTTCAAAAAATTTATAATATTCTTTTTTTTCGTCTAAAGATCATTGTAAATATCAATTTCGAGTGAATAGGCTTAAGTAGTTATTAAAATATAGCAGTTTTCGTATTTCTGAAAGCTACCCTTATATGGGAGGTATGCGTGGTTATTGGTCGATTTCGGCCATTTGCAATACCATATGTCCTACGCTGAAAAGAAATCCTAATACCGAGGTTCGTTAAGATATCTCAATTTTTACTCGAGTTATCGTGTGCACAGACGGACAGACAGTTACCGTTTAATCGATTTCTTTTGTCATTCTGATCATTTATGTATACATTTGTCTATATCTATCTCCATTCGTTTTGCCTGTTACAAACAACCGTGATGTGAACAAAGTTATACGGGTATAAAAAGTAAAAATAACCCGTAGTATACGCCCCGTATCACCATACGAAGTCATCTAACAAGTTTACTCGCACGCCTTAATTTAAAAGCCATATTATTTAAATTTATTTTTTACACAATATTCCTTATTAGTGATGTGCTCAGTCAATACTTTTAAGTATTGATCGATATTCGATACCGATTTATAAAAGTATACATAGGCTAAAAATATGGAAAAAACGGTTCAGTGGAGACTCGCCTATCAAAACCCAAATGTAGGAGCCAGTAGAACTTTTAATACTGATTAAAATGAAAGATGTACATACAAATGTCGGTTCGAGGCCATAATGCAGAGAAACTCTTACTTGTTTGAAGTATTTTTGTTCCAGCTGAATCGGACGATATCATTTTTGTAGGCCTGGGCACAGATTCTGTAACCATATAGCGACAATATTCGAATCGGTATCGGTTTTGTTGACGTATGGTATGAAATATTTTTACGTCAACAAGTGCGATATCGATCCGAAACTTGTCGCTAACTGGTTACAGAATCTCCCCCCTGAAAGCCTTCTTCATCCGTCAAAGCATTTTGCTTTGATCGACTAAGTTTAAAACTGATAAAATAATATTTCTCTGTTGCGATATGTTCAAATGTTTTAGCCGATATCATATGTTTTAGTTAAAATTTTTTTTTTAAACTTGAAATGCATATAATGGTGAAGGTTTAATGTAAATAATCGATATTGGGTACCGAAAAGGAAGTATTGGGTACCGTAAAATTTTTTAAGTATTGGGTACCGAAAATTCAGCACATCACTATTCCGTATGCACATATCGTCACTTGGCGCGCAATACCTCCTATACACCATATACAATATCCCGTATACGATAGTCCGAAAATTTCACAAAAGTGCAAATAAACTTATTTTCTTCTAAACTTTTGAATCGTTGTCTAACTGAACTTATTTAAATAGGAGCTTCTAAATTTATTCACCATTAAATTTGTGAAGTAGGCAAGCACTGGGAAAGTGTATAGCCACCTCATACGTGGTATTTTATTTGGCGGATACGACGTATTGCACGCGTAGCGAAGATATATTTTTCTTTCTTCATGTATAGTAAAACCCGCTTAAGTATCTCACGAAAAATGTCAGCTTTTGAGGTACTTAGGTGGGTTGGGTACTTAAAAGAACCCGCTTAAGTACCTCGAAGCGGGTACTTAAGCGAACATAATTATTGATGTAGTTAATTTTCTTGTTAACTTACATAAGTAAGTTTTTGAATAAAACATGAACATCTAATGATTGATAATACATATGTATACATACATACAGTGTTGGACATATCTATCATTTCGGACCAAATTCAAAATGATGTTGTTTGCCACTTATGCTTATTTATTAATTTTTAAGATTTTTAATTAAAACACAGTTCATTCCATAACAAATACCATATAAACCTAGGGCCCCTTTCAGACACGTCAAGTCTTGCTTTCAAGTCCGCTCGGTTCGTAGGCGAAGTAGGTGAGAAGAGGGGGGAAGAGTAAATTCGTCTCACCTCCATCGCCTACGAACGAGCAGACTTGAAATCAAGGCTTGACGTGTCTGAAAGGGGTCTAAGCTTAAAATTTTTTAGATCACTGAAAAAAAATGCATCAAATTTTCATTAAAATATCAAACTTATTTCTCAGAAGTGTTTATAGCCCATTCAGTTTTCGTGTAATAATGGGTAGGTTCAGAAGGCGCCGCAGTTGAGCGCAACCGTTGCTAAAAAAATCAGTGATCGTTATGCGTCTTCTGAACGGCTTGATACATTAGCTGTCAAGTTCAACTCTCAGAGGTACACACCAACATGTTCAGGGCTATCACAGAACCTGCATTATTTTTAATATTAAATATTTATTATACTCCAAATTTGTTATAGTTTGATATAATTCCATATATTTGTGTAAACGCGGACGTAAAATACCAATGCCATACATACATACATATGTACATACACGCATTCATCTGCTAGACGCTATTAATTCATTAAATATTTTGTATGAATCGAGGAAATAATAGTTTAGCAACAATTTATTAGGAAATAAACGTAATTACTTTAATATAAAAATTTATAAAGAAAATGTTTTTCTATTTAAAATAATAAAATCAAAGCTAAAAATAAACTAAAAAAAAAATTTTATTAAAAAAATAAACAAAAATTAAATCAAAAAAGAAAAAAATCCCCACTGCCCGACGACTCGGACTTGAACTCGGCTCTCTCAATTGGCAGTCTAGTGCTTTGCACACTCGGCCATTGCGCCTGATGGGGCAGCGTGAGCAAAGTGACATACATAAATGTCTGTTGTTTCCTTTGCACTAACTGATTTCGAATCAGCATTCGAAGCTGGCAACGATATTTTCGAGTTCACTCGGATTCAGTGATAGCAATTTTTTCGTATTCGTAGCGGGCATTTAAATTCGTAGATTTTCTACGATGGATTCCGTGATAGCCCTGGTTGTCTCCTCCTCCATTTGATTTTATGAAAACCTTTTTTAAGGCACAAATGCACTCGGAGGTTTGCCATTGCCTGCCGAGGGGCGACCGCTGTTAAGAAAAAACATTTTTATATATCGTTAGTACACTATAGTATGGAAAGGGCGTAAGTAACTAAAAATCCAAAATTTACTTTTTGATTGATTATGATAGGCTGGCTTTCAAAACGTATCAATACAATGTTTGGAAACTGTTACTGCGGTATTCAAACTGTTTGTATATGTAGAGTTGCGACACATTGCAACCATATACATTGCATATTTTAAATACAGTGTAACCAACATTTTTGGGCAATGTGAATTTTTGAATGTAATCTGAAGAAAATCCCTCTCTTAAGTACCTCCCCGCCTATTTACCCAACACGCCTAAGTACCTAAATTTTTCGTACCCCATTTATCATTTTACCTATAATTTTCCCCTTTTAAGTGCTCTTAAAATTCTTTAAAATAATTACATATTTTGAAATTCAGTGGCAGCGTTACACACCTTCGAAAAAAAAATTTAAAAAAATCGGCGGTAATTTTTAGCCACTTGAAACTTGCACATTATTACATTAAAATTGAATGGGCTATAAGACTGTATACTCAAAAAACACTTCTGAGAAAAAGCATTTTAAATTTTGGTGAATTTTTTCTTTAAGTGTTCTATAAAATTTTAAGCTTAGGTTTAAATGGTATTTATTAGGGAATGAAGTGTATTTTAATTGAAAACTCTTAAATAATGCTACGGTCTTGCTTTTAAACTAAATTACTACTTCAGTAAATGTTCATGTAACTACATCAATAATTATGTTCGCTTAAGAACCCGCATCGAGGTACTTAAGCGGGTTCTTTTAAGTACTTAACCCGCCTAAGTACCTCAAAAAGCTGACATTTTTCGTGAGGTACTTAAGCGCGTTTTACTGAACTTAATATACCAATGAACAATTTTTATGAATTTTCCATTTTTAAAACACCAATGGTAACCAATAACAAACGAAGCATCAACTTTGTTTCTGATGCGCTGATTGCGCTAGCGATGCGTTTCGATAAATTTTCGGATGCGTTTTGGAAAAGTATACATCGTCAAAATTTTGTAGTTCGGCGTTATTGAACGTTATACTTTGTACCAGGGTTGTTGCGAATATTCGCATTCGCAACCGCGGAGCTTCCGCATTAATTTTGACATTCGCATTCGCTTTCGCATTCGCAATAATCAATGCGGATCTTTTGCGAATGCGAATATTGAAGCGACCGAAAATAATAGTTATTTTTTTACGAGTTACACTTGGCCAAATATTTTTATTCCCGACTAAAAGTCCTTTTCATACAATAAACAAACCGCTTAACCAAATTAAACAAGTTTGGTATCAAATGAAAGAGGACTTAAATAGCTTTAAAACTGAAATATCTAAACAAGCAAAGTCACCTATTGAAAAATATTTCAATAAAAAATGATAATTAATTACCATAGAACAAA
The DNA here is from genome assembly GCF_001687245.7 of Rhagoletis zephyria. Classification (NCBI taxonomy): domain Eukaryota; kingdom Metazoa; phylum Arthropoda; class Insecta; order Diptera; family Tephritidae; genus Rhagoletis; species Rhagoletis zephyria. Next base: position 302,442 of record NW_016157311.1, on the reverse strand, counting down.
CCTTGGGTCAGGTATATGAATTTCTTTAGTATTAAATTATATAAAAAAAAAATATATATAAATAGCGGTGGTAACCTTCGTTCGTTATTTCTGTTTAAAAGCTATTTCAGTCCTTTAATATTGATAAGCTGTTTGTTTATTATCTAGAAAAAACCTCGGAATAAAAAATATTAAGCCAAGTTTAACTGGTAAAAAAATAACTGTTATTTTCTGACCCTGGAATATTGTGCAAGTGCAATGATAAAACGTATATCTGGCCGGTCAGAGAAGAAAGGATCACAAATGAATTACAAAAACTAAAATCGAAAAACGCTGTTGACGTTACTGGTTCTCCACATTCAGAAACAACCAAAAGAATGAGAATGATGAATGCTTTGGAAAACAACGGTGTTTAAACAACGATCTTGCCATGATACTAGATTGTGAAGATGAAAGTCAGGAGGATACATACGACATTTGCAGACCGATGCAATTACCAAAAAAGAATTGCACCGCAATAAAAAATAATAATAATAAATATAACTGAAAGTCCTCTCGACTGGTGCAGCGTCAATCGAAAATAATTTACAATTTTGTCAAGTTTCCAGTTTTTCAAGTTTGGCGCCTCGAGCGAGTAGTTATATATTGGCGCAGGTTTGATTTACGACCCTTTAAAAATTTTTTATTGAATACAATGTTCCAATTTTTAAATTCAAGTACTAAAAACAAAATTTTTAAAAATTACTAACCTTTCCATTTTTTGTTTAACTAAATCACCTAATTTACTCACCTAAATTATTTCTTAACAAGTAAAAAAGTGTAAGTTCGGGCATCGGGTTCGCTACATGGTAAGCAGTGGTGGTTTTACGTCTATTTCAAACATCTTCGACAGAACGTTCAGCTAGACATATTGAGATAAACTTATATAGATATATGTGGGCGGCATCACGCCCATTTTCCAAAATTCCATAACAATGTTACTTCTTTTCAAGGGATTGTTGTTAGTATCAATTTTGGGTAAAATTAGCGTTATAAAAAGGTGGTCGTAATTTTAGTCAGATTTCAATAACTTTCAACGGTTTGCCTTTATGGGGCAACCACAATAATAACACTATGCGACAGTCAAAATCGGGATGGGATGAAACCAACGGGAAATGTTATATCGGTCAAAAACAAGTTATACGTGTCCCGGCGTTTCGCTGGGTCACGTCTAACGTTTTTCTATATAATCAACAGTTTTAAAAAAATTTAATATTTTAGGAAAAAAATATTTTTTTTCTTCATACATTTATTTTTGCCGGCAAAACTGTTTATTATATAGAAAAACGTTATATGAAAAGAATAAAGGAATTGTAATTTTTAATTTTTTTTCATTTGTTTGAGCAAAATCGGACTAGTGGTTCTCGAGTTATGTCNACCAAAAAAGAATTGCACCGCAATAAAAAATAATAATAATAAATATAACTGAAAGTCCTCTCGACTGGTGCAGCGTCAATCGAAAATAATTTACAATTTTGTCAAGTTTCCAGTTTTTCAAGTTTGGCGCCTCGAGCGAGTAGTTATATATTGGCGCAGGTTTGATTTACGACCCTTTAAAAATTTTTTATTGAATACAATGTTCCAATTTTTAAATTCAAGTACTAAAAACAAAATTTTTAAAAATTACTAACCTTTCCATTTTTTGTTTAACTAAATCACCTAATTTACTCACCTAAATTATTTCTTAACAAGTAAAAAAGTGTAAGTTCGGGCATCGGGTTCGCTACATGGTAAGCAGTGGTGGTTTTACGTCTATTTCAAACATCTTCGACAGAACGTTCAGCTAGACATATTGAGATAAACTTATATAGATATATGTGGGCGGCATCACGCCCATTTTCCAAAATTCCATAACAATGTTACTTCTTTTCAAGGGATTGTTGTTAGTATCAATTTTGGGTAAAATTAGCGTTATAAAAAGGTGGTCGTAATTTTAGTCAGATTTCAATAACTTTCAACGGTTTGCCTTTATGGGGCAACCACAATAATAACACTATGCGACAGTCAAAATCGGGATGGGATGAAACCAACGGGAAATGTTATATCGGTCAAAAACAAGTTATACGTGTCCCGGCGTTTCGCTGGGTCACGTCTAGGGTTTTTCTATATAATCAACAGTTTTAAAAAAATTTAATATTTTAGGCAAAAAATATTTTTTTTCTTCATACATTTATTTTTACCGGCAAAACTGTTGATTATATAGAAAAACGTTATATGAACAGATTAAAGGAATTGTAATTTTTAATTTTTTTTAATTTGTTTGAGCAAAATCGGACTAGTGGTTCTCGAGTTATGTCAAAAAAAGACCACCAAAGGTGACAATTTCCCCTATATGATAGTTATATATATATCTCGATTCCTAGACGTGACCCAGCGAAACGCCGGGACACGTATAACTTCTTTTTTACCGATATAACTTTCCCCGGTAGTTTGAACCCTTCCCGATCACTGACCCCTACTATTTGTCTCACAGTTTAATCATCATCATCATCAACGGTTACCGAGATACACATATGTGGTCTTAAGTGGGCGGGGTCACGCCCATTTTCCGACATTTTATTATAAGCGTACTTTTTGCTAAAGAATTATTGCAAACATCAATTTTGATTAAATTAGCTTCAGTAGTTACTGATTTATCTAAGCTTTCGTATTTCTCTAAATTACAGTTATGTGGGATGTGGGCGTGGTTATTATCCGATTTTTTAAATTTTCAGCCATTTGGTATATCTTGTGAAGACCAGTAACAGTGCCAAGTGCGGGAGAAATTGGTGGAGCGGTTCCCAAGATGTACACATGTAATCATAAGTGGGCGTGCGTACGCCCGTTTTCCAAAAATTTATAATATTCTTATTTTTAGTTAAAAAATGATTGTACACATCAATTTTGAGTGAGTAAGCTTCAGGAGTTACTAAAATATCGCAGTTTTCGTATTTCTGAAAACTACCGTTATATAGGAGGTAGGCGTCGTTATCTTCCGATTTTGCCCATTTTCAACACCATCCGTCCTACGTTCAAAAGAAGTACACACACCAAGTTTCGTTAAGATATCTAAATTTGTAATCGAGTTATCGTGTGCACAGACGTACGGGCGGACGGACGGACAGACAGTCACGGCTTAATCGATTTCTCTTTTCATTCTGAGCATTTATGTGTACGTTTGTTTATATCTATCTCGATTCGTTTTGCCTGTTACAAAAAACCGTTATGTGAACAAAGTTATAATACCCTTGTGCACAAGTGCGCTCGGGTATAAAAATACTTAACATCCGCATTCGCAGTCGCATCCGCGGATTTTAGCGTTTAAACACCCAAATCCGCATTCGCATCCGCGGATGTCTAAAATTCCACATTCGCAACATCCCTGCTTTGTACGTATGCAAAGCAATTGACGTGTTGGAAGTCAGCCATACATTTCATTGAATCATAAAAGGCTGAACCCACACCGTAGAAGACAAAACGTTTGTTCATTTCGTATAGGGCAAGAGTACATTACATTACGGCCGGCGAAAAAACACGTGTTGTCGCCTTCGGTGTGGGTTCAGCCCAAGTTCCCACATCGTTTTATGCAATAAACAATTTTAGTTATTTGTGGCTTTTTTGCATTACAGCGACGATGTGAGATACGCCTTTTCCATTTTATACTAATGATATTTTATTTTTTTTTTTATGTCGCTTTGGCCAGTAGTGGTAGTACGCATCACGTCAAAATACATTACCTGAGTTTTCTTGGGCAATGATCGGGATCGGGTTAAAAAATTTGCACGCAAATGCAACAACAACGATATGATCCTGATAGACATCTGGTTCAATTTATGATCCGCTGTATTTGGTTTGTGTCACTGATAATTTGGCAGTTTGGCTTGGTAGCACTGAAATGTGATTGTATGTATATACAAACATATATTCTGCCATTGCTTTTATTAACTTGCTTGAAATAAATTGCCTTTATGTTAAATATTTGTTTAAGAGATTACATTTCCCCATTTAGTGCGTTCATTTTTATAATATCGTTTTCCTCGTGCTAGTAGTATAAAATTAGTGCTGCCAACCCCAATAAGAATGATCCAGACCGTTTCCGTGAGAAATGATCGCAATACTGAGCTGGATAATCCAAGAAAACACGGCTATTATGTGCTGAAAAATTTCTAGATTTATTATCATTCATTAGAAATATTATCTTTTATTTGCAGCCTCGAATATTCGATACCAGATCACGGGCGGTAACATAGGCAATGCTTTCGGCGTACAAAACACAACTGGCGCGATTTATGTTTCCAGTCCACTCGACTATGAAACCAGACCAAGGGTAAGTGCTTACAGTAAATCTTATCTTACTAATATTATAAATGTAAAAGTTTGTATGTTTGGATGTTTGGGAAATCATCACGCGGAAAAGACTCGACGGATTTGCATGAAATTTGGTACGCAGATAGCTTATGGGCCAGATTGGTTAATAGGCTATTTTTTTAAGAGTTGCCACCTGTTAAAAAGTTTAATTTATTTAATATGCTGGAACGACTGAATGGATTTGCATGAAAATTTGCACACAGATAGCTTATGGCCTAGATTGGAAAATAGGCTACTTTTCTTAAGAGTTGCCACCTGTTAAAAAAGTTTCATTAAATTAATACGCGGAAACGACTGAATGGGTTTGCATAAATTTTGCAAGCAGATAGCTTATGACCTACAATGGAAAATAGGCGAATTTTTTGGAAGAGTTGCCACCTGTTAAAAAAGTTGAATTAAAGTAATACGCGGAAACGGCCAAACGGATTTGCATGAAATTTTTCACACAGATAGCTTATGACCTAGGTTAGAAAGTAGGCTACTTTTTTAAGAGTTGCCACCTGTTAGAAATGTTTAATTTAATTAATACGCGGAAATGAGTGAACTGATTTGCATGGAGGTTTTCACACAGATAGCTTATGAGCTAGGTTGAAAAATAGGCTACTTTTTTAAGAGTTACCACCTGCTAAAAAAGTTTAATTAAGTTAATACGCGGAAAAGTCTGAACGGATTTGCATGAAATTTTGCAAGCAGATAGCTTATGACCTACAGTGAGAAAAAGGCAAATTTTTTGGAATAGTTGCCACCTGTTAAAAAAGTTTTAATTAAATTAATACGCGGAAACGACTGAACAGATTTGCATGACAAGGCCCCTCCCATACAAATTGGAATTTTCATATTACATACATATATCTGGAAGTATTTGTGGGAGAGAACTGAAACTTGGTATAGTGATATGTATGTGAAATCAATGATGGCATTAATCGATTGATGTTTTAATCAGTTAGTTAATTCGATTAAACTCAATCTGATTACAGTTAATCATGATTCATTTTAATCTGACTAAACAGTTAATCGTAACCGCGATTAAAAAATTAATTTTTAATCGTTAACTCTTAATTTGAACAAGTAGGTTTGGTGATTAATTAAGTTATGCTGGAATTTCCCTGTGCACACAAAGCAAGTTAATCCGGTATGTCTCAATCAGGTTTTCTCATCAATCTAAGCAATTTGGTGTGCATTTTCATTAAGATATATACCAACAAACGTTTTACAAACTAGGTTTGTAAAAGTTCCCAGTTTATGTATTACTAATAACAATAATTATAATTTTGTTATATTATGTGCTTTTTATAAGCGTAAAACACAAAATAATTACTATAACTGGTGTTTGGTTTCAAACTCGGATAAACTAGGCAAATTAATTAGATTTTATTTTTAATTGGATTAACGATTAATGTTTTAAATTAATTAAACGTAATCGGAGCCAGCGATTAACGATTAAAAAAATGTTATCATTAATCGTACAGTTGATTACGACTAATTAATGTTAATCGTCAAACGCGATTAACATTTTAATCGTTAATGTTTAATCGTTAATCAGATTAACAGTTTGCCAACACTCTGTGAAATCATGTTCATATTCACGGAAAAAATGGACGTGTTTGGAAAAGAGGCGTAGCACCTCCCATACTGACTGAAAGTTTCATATTGCATATCTCTTCAAATGTTTGGGGTAAAGCACTCAAGTTTGGTATGGAAATACATATGTATGTATGCATGTGAAACTAATACCATACTCATGGAGAAAAATTAGAGTTATTGGAAATGGTGGTGTGGGAACTCCCATGCAAATTGTGTTTTTTATGCTGCATATCTCTGGAGGTGTTTATTGCCGAGGACTGGAACTTGGCACCGGCACAAAATTAATTCCATACTCATGGAGAAGAACTTGCGTTATTCGAAAAGGGGACATGGTTCCTGCCGTACATATTTACTGTTTTATACTGCTTATCTCTAGAGGTGTTCATGATAGAGTACTGGGACTTGGTACTGGGGTANTACCTGGAACCATTTTAAGGTAAACTTAGAGGGATTGATATCTTTCGTATGCCTAGCGCGCAGACGAGATTTTATAATTTCATAGTTTTAAACGGCCAAATACCTTAACTCGCTTAAAAAATAACGAGCTATAACGAAATGGGCACAGAAATAAAATCTAACATCATTAAATTATTTTTCATATTTGTATAAAAGCGCGTGGTGAAACCCGCGGGTATAATCTAGTATAATATAAAGTATATGGGCAGATGTACCTTGCAGGAAACGGCTAGTTTGTAGCTATCTTTTAACTACCCACTAGTCTACTAGTTGTAACATTTTATTACCTTTGGCTAATTCCACGGTAATCGATACCGAATGAAATGAAATTAAACTTAAGAATTGGAGTGTATTATTTTTAGTAAGTAATGCCGAATTTCCACTTGGCATTGAAATGACAAACACTTTATGCCATTTAAAAAAATGCCATGTGGAAATGAACTCAATGATTATTTTTTCACATAATGACACGATAATTTTTTAATGCCCGACTTTGTCATTTGTCATTTTTGCCATTTAATGCCTAGTGGAAATCCAGCATAAGAGTAAATAAATCTATCTTTCAAGACTGAAAGCCAAAATTTAGAATTTTATCTAAAAGTCAGATAGTTTTTTATTTTTGGCTGTACCATTTACAAATTCATGTGATAAGTTAATTTTATTTAAAATTGACAAGACTGATTTTTGTAGTCTATTGTCTGTTTTGCATTGTTTGGCCTACACTGAGAAAAAGGATTAGTTTCGACAACTAAAGATATTTAGTTACCGAATTTTGACAATATTTGGGAACTGTTACCAAGGATTGGGAACTATTACCATGGGTTGGTAATTATAACTAAATATATTAAAGCTTCTAATATTCATCTAGGTTGTACCAAATCGTTAATTTAGTTGAAGGGTTTGGTAAATACTAATAAATATTTTTTTTAAACATATTTCTACAAATTCCATTCAACTTAACGTATGGTTCATAAAAGGATGTCATTAAGCTCTGCTAATACAGACAAGCTTTCTTACAACACATGGTTTAGTCAGAGTTACCAAATCTATGAGGAAACCACAATTTGGTTTGAGAGCGGAAGATATTCATGCTTGTGGGCCACCCCTAAAGAATGCTGAGCGCTCTATGAGCACATGTGTGTTTCACATACGAAGAGCGCCAGCTGAGCAATGCACACAGTCCCACTTATTGAATCGTTTGAATGTTCTAGTATGCCGACCATTGCATAAAAACGACCCTGCAGGGAAACCGCGGACTAGTGAATCAAATTTCTAGTTCCGTACTAGGTCTTTATCGCCAAAAACGAACTAGTCCGATATGAACTAAATCCCCACCAGTCCAAAATCGGAGAAAAGTGGTACTTTTAAAAAACTAATTTATTTCAGTTTTTCACTAGAAAACGATATCTAAAGTGACGAACTTAGAAATGGTTCGGAACTATAGAAAAAGGCATGCAGAACGAACTAGATCTTATTTGTCGAATTTAGAACTAATTCGGAACTATCGAACAAGGGATGCAGCGGGGGGCTTGATATGAAAGATATGTGTTCGGCGGATTTTTCGTTCAAATACGCTTCTATTCTACGCTTCGCAGATGCTTTTTCATAACTTGGTAATACAAAACTAAAATTTGTGTTAACATTTCAACATCTTGGGACCGTCTGGAATCTAAGAAATAACAGCGAGCACCTCTGCAAACTCAGCTACAGGTATGTAAACGTACATTTCTTACAATCATTCAAACAAATTTAATTTCAAATTGAAAACACATTTCTTCCAAAATAACTTAAAATCGCACACACGGAAGAACTAAAAAGATTGAAAAATCATGATACTTTTTTCTTTCGTCCGTCGATTACAGAACTGGTTCGGAACTATAGAATTTAGGACTTGTTCAGAACTATCGAAAAAGGGATGCAGTCGGGGGCAATTGACACTTCCTAGGACACATTGACACTTCCACGGAATGATTCGTTTAGTTCAAAATTAGTTTTGCATGGCTTTAAAAATAGAGGTCGATAGTGTCTTGACACTCGAGAAGGAACATTAAAATTTACCTCAGCCAGGAGGGCCTCAAGCCGTTTTGTAAAAGAAAATAGCCGATTTTGCTATTTACCTTGTTTTCTTAAAATTCAAATATATATGTTTTCATTTTTGACTAAGCGATCCAAAATCTGTTGGAAATGGCTACTAGCCTCAACGCGGAGGCAGGGTTATATATATATGTGCCGATTTCGCTTATTTTTATTTTAAACGAATATATTTTTTCTAAAGAAGGCCGTAACGGGGATTTTCTTCATAAAATGTTTGTTATGAATGACTTAAATTTGTGTGAAGTTTTATTCGCAATAGGGTTGTTCGACTTCACTAGAAAGTCGACTTTCGACTTTTCGATCGACTCTGTACAGCCGACTTTTAAAGTCGACCGATCCAGGAAGAAAAGTCGACTTTGTTCGACTTTTTTAATAAAAAGAAAATGTATTAACTATACTCTGCATTTAACTCATATATTAGCTATAAATATAAGAGTCAGAATACGCCAAAAATATCATGATTTACTAGTGGTCTTTAGAATAATCTGTAATTTAGTGAAATTCAATGCTAGGTAAAAAAAAAAAACACTAAAGGATTTCTAAAAATTTTTAAAATTGTTCCAGTTATACAGAATGAAAATGTTGGTTGTGAGGGTTTTCAAAAATTATATTTTTGAAAAATAATTTAAAAATTTTTAAATTTTCACAAAAAAAAATTCTAAAAATTTTTTAATCGATATTTGGTAATTACGGACACCTTTTTGAAAAATGTGGCCTTCCGATGGAGCAGAATTGGCGGGTATTGGTAGAAATATAGTGCCACTTTATAAGCATGGATAAATATGGGAGTAGCCCAGACAGCTAGTGGATTGGGACTATCCACACGACTAATGTCGCATATTAACTGGAATCCTACCAGCAACGTTTTTAGCGGTGTTTAAAATGTTGTACCTTACGGATTGGTCAGATTCGAACCAAAGACTGTCTCTAGAAACTTACATAAACTCATGCAGAAAAACTTTCTTGCATGAAATTTTTAAAATAAATACCTATGTTTATCTTACCTCATTATTAACTGAAGACTGTGGAGACAAACGATTAACAAATTTGAGGAATTTGTTTTCGTATAGTAATTTTATGCGCTGCTCTTAAATGATTTGACAATGTTGTTGTACTGTCATTAAAATTCATTTCTCTACCACAATTTTCAAGTTTTATTGGCAAATTTTTTTAAATACGACCAAACAGCACTCCGCGTCTTTGTTAGAAGATCAGTTTTTATATGCAAATAAATCAAAAAAAGTCGAGAGTCGAAAGTGAAAAGTCGACTTCAGTCGACTTCCATACACTAAAAGTCGATCACTAAAATTCGACTTTCAGGAGTAAAAAGTCGATTTTGGTCGAAAGTCGAAGTCGACTTTGCCATCCCTAATTGGCAAGCTTAGATAACAAACTGTTTCACAGTTTACTTAACACGCGTTTGTGTTTGGATATAGTGCCAAGAATAAATGTTACAGGTATTGTCTTTCCAAATAGCGCATATTCAATTCTGCCTTAATTACAAAATATCATTGTTGCCCACGCTTAAAGTTTTAAGGTAAGGGAAAAATGGATATTTTCAAGCACTATGTACACATATGGATTTATTTAAACTAACGTTTTTTCTGAGAACTTATTTAAATTCCAAAAACCGAAGGCCAACTTGAATTTAAAGAACCAACACTGAAATGCTTCAAAATTAAAGTAAAAGAGCACAAATTTCTTTGTGAAGCAAAACTCTCTGGGAAGAGAACAGGTTTGTTCGTCGAAAATGCAGCAAAAATTATCACTCAAAATATCAGTTAGTAAGAAAAAATGCTCCCAAATTCTCTCTTAAGTAGAGAAACTTGCAAATTTCTGCAAGAACGCAAATTTGAGGGAACTTACAAGTTTCCCTGCCGGCTAGTGTCCACGGTTGCATTTCAAACATAAGAAATTTGTATAGAATTTTAAAATTCTTTCAGAGGGGCAAAAACAGGATCTAGGATTCTTGCTAGTCCGACCTTCTTCAACATACGTTTCAATCTCTTTGCCGTACTAACTGTCGCGTTTCCTATATCGGCTCTGGTTGAGATTTCATTCCGATTACGAATACAGTTTTTTCAGCCGAGTACCTTTCAAATCATTGGGATTAACTAAATTAATTAAGTAAACAAATATTTACTTACATTTTTCGTTTTAAAGTCGCTCAAGTTTGTAAATTTTCAAATTTAACGAACTTATTTATTTAAAATATCGTCGACGAAAAATCCAACCATGAGCCACAATCATATGTTTTTCCTAACTTGCAAATTCTTGCCGGCAAAATTTTTTCCAGCTTGAATTTGCAACTTCTCTCCAAGAACTAGTCTTTCTACTTATGATTTATTTAAATAAAACATGTGAAATTTAGTTGAAACAGTTTAGCCGGGTTTTTTTGCCAATTTAGCCGGTTCGTCCAAAAAGTTCTGGCAACACTGAATGGCATGTCGATCGCTGCGCTAGGTAGAGAAAAAAAAGTGTGTCCTATGACATGCACAGAATTGTTTGGCTCAGTTTCAATTTTTCTATCACCGCGAGTTGTTTCGGTGCGCGCATAGTTATTTAAAAATATAAAGTTTGACACCAACCGGGGTTTCTCAATGGATATATAATTAGGGATGCAAACGATGCATCGATGTTTCTGAAACATAGATAACATCGGCTAAAAAACCGATGTTTACCATCGATATTTGAAAATTACTCAACATCGTAAAATTGGCGATATATCGCTGTCAATTTTAACGATGTTTTAAACATCGACTTTAGTTTCGGTTCAAAATTGCCATTGCGTTCACATCTTTATGTTATATTCTTTGGGCTCTGTCACACTGTCAGTATTTATTGACGTGATCCAAATATCNCACCAACCGGGGTTTCTCAATGGATATATAATTAGGGATGCAAACGATGCATCGATGTTTCTGAAACATAGATAACATCGGCTAAAAAACCGATGTTTACCATCGATATTTGAAAATTA
>NW_016157311.1:274548-290863 GCF_001687245.7 Rhagoletis zephyria | reverse complement strand
GGACCAAAGTTATAATACCATTTCATGCTCATGAAAGGTATAATAAAGGTCCACAATAAAAAAAAAGGGAAAAGGCGAACTAAAACGGTCTTAGCGGCAGTGAAGACCCCAGCACCAACAACGAAAGCAGATAGCAACAACAGCAGCGACAGGATACAGGTCATTTCAGGCGGTACAGTCCCGACAAAAAAAACAGGTGGTACCCAGGAAGCAAGTAAGTGCACCATTTCACTACTCTAAACTTGCACATAAAAATATACATATATTACGTATGTAAATTTGTTAGCGGTTCCCCAGTACGGTAAATTGAAGTCGCTGAACTTCTAATTTACCGTAACTAAAGTCATATCTCCTCAAGAATACATATATCCCGACATATATGTACATAAATAAAAGTATATAATCCCGCGCAATATCACATTTCCCCTTCTCAAAACGGAAAAAACCGCCATAAAATATACATACGTAATACAATTTACATACATATTTACCCAATCTCAGCTTTCACTGCCCCCTCATATTCACATAAGTCACGAAATTTCTACATAGTATGTACATATATATGTGAGTTCTAGCGGTGCGCGCGAAACAAATATTTACTCATCCAGATATATACATCAGCTCATTTGTCCCGTACGGTACACGTACTTACATATGTACGCGTATATCGAACGTAGAAAAATTCACTAAGTCACGCACGTATATTAAACAAGTACATAGTTACATACCGGACACCCGTTTGTTCATTTCCCACTTGCTTCGACATACATATGTACATACTCGCATATAACCACGACACAGAAGCATAACACACGAAATTGTGTTTGCAATTATTCTCCATTTAATTAGCGGTACCCGAAAAGTACAAAAATCGTTTTTCTCTTGTCCCCTTCTTCAACTTATGCCTAGAGACTTAAAGCGCAGTTACCCAAGAACGTGTACCTAGCGTAGCGTAGAAATGCGTAGAAACACATAGTTGCAAAAACTCACCACCGTAGAATGAACGCAGGAATCAGCTGTTCTCTTTTGTATTTTTCTTTGTGTTCTGTTTTCTTTTCACATATTTTGGTAAACAACAGCGGTAGCATGATGGAAGCAGAAAGTGTGGAAATCGACGAATTATTTTNTTTTCACATATTTTGGTAAACAACAGCGGTAGCATGATGGAAGCAGAAAGTGTGGAAATCGACGAATTATTTTTAAATTTGTGTGAATTATACAGATTGTATAAAGAATACAAACACAAAAAAAGGAACAGGAGGTACGGAGTTCGCCCATTAAATCAAAATTGGGCAGCAAGCGGCTATCAGCGCCAAGTTTTTCGGCGAATGAGGTCTATGGATGCAGAACAAGTGTTTTTACATACACGAATGCCCCCGCCTGTATTTGACCTACTGCTAAACCTAGTCGGCAACTCCTTACGGAAACCAAAACAGCGGATAGATTCTGAAGAAAGACTTTCTTTGGTTTTGCTGTAAGTACGTTATAATTTGTCAATACATATACATATAAAATACACAGTAGTTGGCTATTTCATCTTTAGATATTTGTCACAAGGAGTATCAATTCAGAGCATCGCTTGGAGTTACAAGTTAGGCAAAACAACAGTGCGCAATATTGTATTAGAAATATGTGAAATAATCTGGCAGTTGCTTTCTCCAATTTGCGTGAGCGAACCAACAGAATCGCAGTACAAAGATATTGCTAAGGAGTTCCTTGAGTTATGGAATATTCCTAACTGCGTTGGTGCAATTGATGGCAAGCACATTGCCATTAAATGTCCTGCTAATTCAAGTTCGCTCTTCCGTCGTTCAAAATTTTGATGAAAGTTTGTATAATTTTTTTTTAAGTTTTGCAAAAAGTTTGAAAATTTCATTTATATGGTTTTGTTAAAATATGAACAGTATTTTCGTGAAAAATTATCGAAAAATTAAAAACATTGCGAATATTGTAAAACAATCATTGTACGAAAAAATATTTTGACTATGTGTGTAATTATATATGTATATGCATACATATGTAGGTATGTAGAGCTTTAATAAGTTATATTACACTGATAAATTTATGAATTTCAACATTTCACTTAATATTACTTCCAAAATTACTTGTACAAGTGCNTTGTCTAAATCTGAAACTTTCCCGAAAATGTCCGTATGTATTTGTCTTTAATGCTGCATTAAAACAAAACAAAAATTTTAAACTTCATAACATAACTTTTGCATTTGTAAAAACCGCCTCCCTAATTTTTATAAAAATCTTACAATGTCCGCCATTTCGTTTTAAATAAGTATTAAGAAGTGCAGTTAAACTCATCTTCTTCAGAATAGAATCTAGTGTATTGTGTACAAATTTTAAATCAATCGAATCATAAACGTCTGTGCTATAGCGAGTTTAAATGAATATTTCGCTAAAATTGGCCGCTGTGAAAAATCAAGTTTTGTGGCTTTTTCGGCAGAGAGGCAATTTCTATTTCGCGGATTGCGCGACCTTCTATGCATAGATCTTGGACTGAGCCTAGTAGCAGCGCTCGGCTCTCTTATTTACGAACAAATGGCCAAGCAAGATCGTTAACACGTTATTGTTCGCCAGCAGGGTGTCGAGATTGTTTAAATAAAAAGCGCAAATTCAGAAAAAAAATCGCCAAAAATCGCCATTTTTTTAAATAAAATTCATGAAATGGATTTAACAAATCTTTTATTTAAAAAATTAGATCTTGTTATAATATAGTTTTTAAAACCAAAAACGAATATAATACCTTCAGAGGGTAATAATAAATAACACAAATCACTTATATAATAGTGATGTACAAACAATTTTCTTTAAAAATACGCATAGAGCTAGGTGATACAAATAAAATAAAACCCCATAATAAGGCGAGATCAGCTATTTCCACAAATTTTTGAAAATCACCTGTGGTGTCTGAATTTACATTTCTGTTGTCATATATTGAGCTATTCAAACTTGATAACAGAAACTATTAGCAGCAGAAACTATTAGCCTTCATATGACACTTTATTCGAACTATGGAATTAAGGTTTTCCAACCTCTTGCTATTTCGAATAGAATTCATTTACGTTATTCATTCATTCATTTACTTATATTTCCAAACATTTTACTGCCTGTTGCGGTTTTCACTCCGTAAGCTATTATCAAAAATTCTTTAGAGTCGGATGGAATGGTTCTGAGAAAAGTTATTCCATGGGAAAGTTAAAAGATTTAAATATTCAGTTTCTGCTGCTTTTCTTTCCTTCAAACTGAAACTCGCCCTCTTGCGATTCCCACACTTTTATGGTGACAAAATCAAAGCTTTTTTAAAAGTATTTAATTGAGTAGGTAATTGTTTGAAAAGTTCTTCGATTAGGGTGACTAAACATTTTTAACAGTCTTTTAATATGCTTATTAAGTTTATCACGCAGTTCATTAGCCTTTTCTGTAAAATTTTTAGTGGAAAACAAAGTTTTGTATATTTTTATAATTGGAAAAAATTTATTTGATGGGAAAAAATCGCCAACGGCGATTTCCTAAATTTTTACGCGCAAATATCTAAAAAAAATCGCCAAATTGGCGCGAAATCGCCAAATCTGGACACTCTGTTCGCCAGTATGAATTAGAACATACTATTTTTTTTAATATGTATAATCAATTTAAACTTTGTTGATTTATTAATAAAAAAAATTAAATTGGGCGGCATTTCATGATTCTCAATTAGTTTTAATAGACTACAAATATAGTTAGAAATCTATAAACAAAGAGGTGAATAGCATAGCCTTTGGCAATATACATTGTATAAAATGGGTTAATACACGTACACGGCTATTGCTTACCCTTTCGGTTTTAAATTTTTACCCCGCAACAAGCACCTGCTTGCCCGCGCTGTTGCACGCGAGCTGTTCTGCCGCCCATCCCTAGGCTAAACTAATATCCACGCACGCCACCAATTTACTGTCAAAAATTTCTCATGCACACCCTACAAGAATTGTGTGATGGAAACTAACACATTCTCATTTATTTTACTAACACATTTGCAAATTTTGCGTCGGTTAAAAAGAGACCACTAAATAAGGCCATAAGTCGGAGGAATACGAAGGATGCCATGTACACAAATGTTTACATCACGTTTTGCATATTGCTCTTAAAAAGTTGATAGAAGTACTTGATTGAGATCTCCATGACCAGTGAGTATCACATGATCAATCAAATGACTATCACTGTTCTTGTAGGGCATACAACTTGTATGGGACCAACCAAAATTGAATGGCGTGCGTATGAAGCTAACTAAATTTCCAATTTTGTTCTGCGTGACATTTTGATTTGATGTTTCGCGCAATGAAATCAAATGCAAACGCACGCAAGCCAATTTCGGGGAAGCAAAAAAAACAAGTTCGTCAGCGTACGTACCAAAACGCAAGCCGCGAATATTAGGTTGGCCTGCAAGCTAATAATAATAGATTGGCGATAACGCAATTTGTTAGTGTTTGGCCGAGCTTCTCCTCAGATTTGTGCCGTGCGCCTTGATGTTGTCACACAAAAAGGAGGGACCTACAGTTTTACGCCGACTGCGAGGGCTATTGTATTATAAGCACGGTTGCCATTTCCAATTTATTTTTCGGACCAAAAAATTGACCAAATGGTAAAAAATTTACCAATTTTTATTACATCGTGAAATTGAGTGGAATTTATTCCTCTTTGTCAAGAAAATTTGCCAATTCAATTTTTATAGCGTTTTTTTCTTATATTGCATCCAAAGTGCATTACAATTGAATATTATTAACATTATATTATTTAAAGTTTTAAATTATAATTTGTTTCTTAATTTCGAGTTAATTAATGCTAAATCAAAAAATTTGCTGTTTTTCATGGCATACATTTATTCGGAGGTTCGCCATTGCCTGCTGAGGGGCGACCGCTATTAGAAAATCTTGTTTGTTTAAAATTTTTTGATGTGAGTCGGAAACTGGGCATGAACCCAGGCCCTGCGAAATGGTAGCGCGCACTGCTAAACACTACACCACAATGGCTGCAAGCTAAGAGTAGTACAAATTTCTACAAGTTTCTGCAGTACGAAACAAACTAAATGTTTATCGGAGTAGCTTGGTGCAGGCACACTCCGTTTACTAATATTTTGTATTTGTTCTGACTTATTAAATTAAATAAAGCTTCTGTAGCTCCGTCACAGCCTGCAGTTCAAAATGAAGGCATTGGACTGATCTTTTTTGTAACTTGTTGGTCACCAAAATACTAACATCTTTCATTACGTGGGAGTTCCAACTCCACCTCCTATTAAGGGATATACCAAATTATTTGCTCCCGTCAGAGTATAGCGAATGACTAAAATTATTACAGTAACACGAACGTAACGCCAACTATTTTCTTTACATAATTGCCTAATCGGCAAAAGTTTTTTATTTTAGAATTTTACGTGTTTAAATAAGTATTTGATACGGCTTTTATTTGATAACTATTTCAAAAAAAGTATTTTATTTTAATGTTTGGCCATAGCGAGAATTTGCCTTAATTTTAAATAAAATCTCATAATATTTTCGGAAAAAGTTTGAAACATTTAACTAACCGTCCATAATGCTTTTGATCTGAGTTCATTTTAAATAACTATATATGTATGTGTGTGTATGTAACTACCTTTTTTTGCTCTCTTTCAATCAACTTTTTTCTTTCATTCTTAGTATGAACTCCGTTTGGAAGCGTCGCTCAATAGCAAAACTAACTACACCACCGTAATAATCAATGTACGTGATGTCAACGACAATCCACCGTCATTCGATCGCCAAACATATCGCACACAAATCACTGAAGAGGATGATCGTAATCTTCCTAAGCGGATATTACAGGTTTGTCCATATAAATCAAGATCAACAATAAAATTTAATTTGGAAATGGTGATGAAGAATTCTGTACCCGTATGCCTACATATCTGTGTTAGGTATACATACATACACTGAGGGAAATAATGCATAGTAAAAATGAATACTTTATATTTGATTATCATTTAAAAATGTTCGTATTTAAAAATAATATTTTCATACAAAATTTATTACGCACGTATTTGACTGTTCACATCTGAATAGATGGGCATAGCCAGGTAGGGGCAGGGGGTGCTCGAGCCCCCCGCTGCCCGCCCCCCCCCTAACTTTAAAATTTTCCTTATATATATATAAAATAGTACCCTGAAATGCCAGCTTAATAGGGTCGAGCACCCCGCCCCCTCCCCCCCTAAAATTTCATTCTGGCTACGCCGATGTCTGAGTATGTATATGAGTGTACATACGCACCCCAAGCATGCAAAGCGCCGCTCTGAGAGCGGTGACAACACTCACATTCATACATAGTACATGTTTATCCGTACAAATCGCGTGCTGTGGTGTTGATGGATATTCAACATTTGAAAGCAAATTTATATGCCTGGGTGTAGCTGAGTGCGCAAAGATGCATGCCACAATTTGTTGATATCCAAAGATGGGAAGGGTTCGAATCACAGTATAGACAGTAACCAACCTTTTTGGGTTGTTGTTGTAGTAGTCGTTGTTGTTGTAGTTATATTCACTCCTGAGGAAGGCACGGGGTTGTGTGCTGCTATTTAATGGCCTTCCTCAGACTTTTTCTTAGATTTCAGGGTTGTGTGCTGCATTATTATGAGATAAATAAATTTAAGCATTTGACAAATCGTGATTTTATTAAAAGAAAACTATAAATGGTGTTGAAAAACCAAACAAACGCTCGTGCGATAGCTCTATTTTTGTATGTTGTTAAAATTTATACATGGCGTATTGATGGTAATACAAGCAATGTTTCTTTTGTGGATTTTATGTTATTTGAGAATTTAGACAACGTGCGAGCTGCCAACTGACAACTAACGTACGCTTTTTGTTCTTTTCCCCATTTTGAGTTTGACTCTTTATTACCGCCAACAACTTTATGTGTATACATATTTACAAGCTGTCAAAATTTTGCGTAGTCCCACGAGCTAGGTAAAAACTATGGCATTCGTATTCACAACGAGAAATCTCAAAATTTTTGTTTGGTCTTTCCAAATTTTCTCTTTTTTATCAGTTGGCAAAGGCCCTCAGTGGCAGCGCTCCGAGCGTTGAGATAGTAATTTCATGTCAATTAGTAGAAAAGTTCCATGTTGAAAAAACTTTTTATTATGGCGAGAAAATTTTACATTTCTGCTGTGCCAATTCGTAACTTTTTACTGCTGGAAATTTTTGACAGTTGCTCTGGTGCAAAAGAAGTTGAGCAATTAAAATCAGAAATTATACAAAAAAGACTTGTCTTTACTGACTTTTATTTTTCTAGAACTGAAAGTTATGCATTTATTAGACGCCTTATGCTGGATTTCCACTAGGCATTCAATGGCAAAAATGACAAATGACAAAGTCGGGCATTAAAAAATAATCGTGTCATGACATTAAAAACATAGTCATTAAGTTAATTTCCACATGGCATTTTTTTAATTGGCATACATTTTTTGTCATTTCAATGCCTAGTGGAAATTCGGCATTAGTAATAAAATTAGAACAAAAAAATTCTTCAAAACCGTCAGGCCGGGTTGAAAATTTTCATTCACCTCATAGTTAACAAAAATTTAAAATTCGTAGTACTTTTCTACCAATTCGGAAATGTCGTTTGCTCAAAAAAGGTTATGAAATGCGTTTTATTTAAATCGTTTAGAAAATGAGTCATTTATGTATACCATTTTATGTGGAATTATTCAATAAATTTCGTTTTACACTATACTTTTTGAAACTATTTGAAGTTAATTATCTTGGTCGCTTGTTTTTGATTTGGTAGGTTGGTACGCAAAGTAAGATTTTGGTCGGATAGTTGAATTCAATTTTTAAATTTTCAATTATAAAAATATATATTTGAAACATCATTTTGCATATAAATATTTGCCATTGTACCTTTTAAACATTTACCAATCCTGCCTTTAAAAATGAGAAACCTAATTAGTTTGGCCACTGATGGAGCCAATGTTATGGCTGGAGACTTGGGCGGGCTGAAAACATTATTGAGTGCAGAAACCGATTTCTTTTATATAAAGTGCACATGCCACTCCCTTTACCTTTGCTCAAGCTACGCTTGTAAAAAATTGCCGAAAAGCATTGAGACACTGTGCCGCAACATATTTATATAGTTTATTTTCCCACAGTCCAAAGAGGATACATGAACTGAAGGAATTTCAAGACTACTGTTCGGTAAAACCCCACAAAATCTTGGGCATATCTCAACACGATGGCTTTCACTAGAGAGCGTTGTGTTAAGAATAGTTGAGCAATAGGATACTTTGAAACTTTATTTTATTTCCGGCTTTTACGAAGTAAACGGTATGCGTTCTGCAGACCTGGCCGAAGGAATGTGTGGCATTACCAAATGCTATTTTTGATGTGTATACATCTTTGGTTTCGGTAGGGGTAAAATTTGCGAACCTGTAACGCATATCCCAGCACAAAATTTCGAAGGGCTTAGCATGTGTATCCTTACTAATATTATATGTAAATCCGAAAGTGAGTTTGTTTGTTTGATACGCTTTCACGCTTTAACTACTCAACCGATCATCATGAAATAACTGCTGTCATTTAGCTGTCATTTAGCCCAACTTAAAATATAGGATACATTTAATCTCGATTAGACAAGGGGGCGTGGCACCTCCCATACAAACGGAATATGTCATACTGCATTGCTCAGAAAATTTTTGTGATAGATTCCTGGAACTTGGTAGGGAGATATATAAAATCATTACCTACCCATGGATGAGAGCTGCCACTTTTTAAAAAAATCAAATTCAACTGTAGTTTAGGAGTTGTTTATTTGAAAATTATATTAAAAAAAATGGATGTCAAGAGGATTAAAAAAGCTGTAGTTTGAATATATTTTGAAAAGGGTTGCCACCTGTTTGAAAAGTTAAATTTAAATTGATTATACGCAAGCTATCCTAAGAATTAAAATATGGTTGTCTAACGAAATATTGTTAAGAAACCTTTAGTTTAAAAGTTTTGAATAATATTGAAGTCTTTCGCAAGGGTTGCCACCTTTTTAGAAATTAAATTCAATTATTCCAAATTAAATATTACAGTAAAAGGCGCGTAATGGTTCTGGCGGTTGATTTATCGGTGGTGGTTTGAGATTTACCCCTGCACAACTGAGCCCTGGTGTCTCGGAATGAAGCTTTAACGCATAGTAATACTGGTAAATCACATCCCTTGGGCCAATTGTAACACACAAGAGTTCGATATACTCATTGGTGCAACAGGTCGATATAATCTGACATCCACGGCACCTTTTCTAACTTGGCGATTATTCGTAATGACTCCAGCGCCACTTGGCAGCCTTTTGTGCAATAGTATTGCCAATACATATTTTGAATATATGCCAAAGTGGATCATAAATAAGATTAGTATAATAAGATTAGTAATAATTTAACTCCGGCGCCAACTTGCTGGTGAAATTGTGAAATTACACTCAAAAGTACACAAAAAAATTCGTTAAAATCGGTCCGGGAATTTAGAAGGATTTCACCCACCATTTTTCTCCATGACTAAAAGATTGATTTCATATATTGCCATACCAAGTTCCCGTATTCTATCATGAACACTTCCAGAGATATACAGTAAGGACACATCGGTTTGTATAAGAGGTGCCACGCCCCCTTTATATATCAAAATTTTTTCAGCCTATAACCATCCTTGGGACGTCTGAAGCAGGTGTCCGAAATTTCAAAGTAATCGGTTCGGCCGAAATTCGAAATTATTTTGAATGTGAGTGTCAGACGAAAGAGGTTTAAGAAGGTTGCCAACTGTTAAAAAGGTTAAATTCAAACTATTCAATAATTTAAATGAATTATTACAATATGGGTTGGTAATGATTTTTTAATGGGCTTCATTTCAAAACTACATGTGTTTAAAATCTCAAATTGAGTTCAGGGAATAAGTTAATTGAAAAAGTATGACAAGTGAGAAGTTTAAGAAAGTTTTTGTTTGAAAATATTTTGAAGATGGTTAAACAAATATTAAACCTCCTGTTTTTAATTGAGTTTTCTTGAAATAAATTTTACTCAATGTAGCACGTAGAAATTTCATACACTCGGGGAAGCGGGTGAGGGCGATCTAGTTTCAGCATAAAATTTTTATTTTCATTAGAAGCACCCTGTGTTTGCTTGCTATTGTAAATGGTTGCATACATTTAGTCACATGCATAGTAAGAGGAAATGCGCTACAATTGATTATTACTTCCGATTATTTAAACTCCGCACATGCATGCGGCTTTGAACCTATGTATGTACATAAATATGTATGGACTCATTTGTTGCAACCGGGCATGAATCACGTAACTTTGAAACGATAGTCGTTCAAACGATACTGACAAAACGATGTTGTCAAAACACTGATTTATGCATTTGTGTTGCTTTTACGCGTTACGTGAAGCAAAACTGGAATCGAGTTGACGATATCGCACAAACGATCAAACAATTGATTTTTATGAAGCAAGACAATCTCGACACGATATCGTTCAGACGATTGTCGTCATACGTGATTCATGCCCTGGTTTTGATATTCGTAGATGGTTCTAGGCATAGGTTTAGTAGTCTATTTTGATAAAAAAGCAAGGCGAAATTTGAACAAAATACTGAAATCATTTTAACTGGGACCGTTGATAACTGATGAACATAAGTACATGAATATATGTATGTATAATATGCATATGTATGGATGATATATTAGCTCTGATCCAATACTTTTCGTGTAAAATCCAGGAAAAAGGTCAAACAGCAAAATACTCTCTGAAGTGAGAGTAAAAAGTGAGTAACAGCAAAACGTACGGAACAAAAAAGCATCGGGTAAAATCCTGCAACTCCAATCCCTACACAACTCTCCCAAAAAATCGCTCTCATTTAATGAACCACAGATTATATTCCGAAAAGAAAAAATTTATTTTTCAAGAATATATACAAATAGAAATGCTCAAACTATTTATAAGCTCAAAAACAATAACTGATGCGGTGTTTTCAAGATATTTTAACGCCCTTGAGTCACAAGTATATACAAGTATCATATTTTATCAATCATACCGATAATTTCATGTATTAAAAGAATTAAAAATGAAAATGAATAAAAAAATCAATCAGTAAAATGAATAAAATTAAGTGAAATTAATGTTTCATTTCTAACCTAACCTACATTTGTATGTATGTATCTGAATCGCCTAATAATAGCTGTACATATAAAAAGATTATCCTACTTTTCGAACTTAACTCCCTAATCTGTCATTAGAAAAAGAGATTAGCCATGTAAAATTATAGTTAAAAATATCTTAGATTAAACCGATAACTTTTTGGTGTCCAACCTAGTTTTAACGATTGTACTTGCGAAGAAGAGGAGGAATGTCAAATGTTGAAGTAAATGGTAAAGTAATAAATAAATAAAATAAAGAAAATAGGTTTGTAAAGGTATTTTTAATAAAATATTCAGTTAAAACATATTTAAATGGCATATGTGGTGCAGAAAAAAGTGACCACGGTGGCACAGAGAAGTTTAACTTTTCCTCGAGTTGTGTGAATAACAAGCACAACCAATTTGACAGCTAACGAGCTTTGATTGAGATTATATTTATATGTAAACGTACTTTTATGCTTTGCCGTTCGCATATGTTTACACACATGGGCGTAGCCAGAACGAAATTTAGGGGAGGGGGAGGGGGGCCCATACAAAAAAAAAATCAAAACCAATAACTTACTTACTAAAAAATTGTTTATTATAGCTTAAAATTATTGTAACCATTTGTTGTACAAAAAACAAATAAACAGAAGTTCACAAAAGTTGATATAAAACTATTCGTCGATTTAAGTTGTTAACTTTTTACTGAGCATGTTTATTCTACGAGGAGGAAGCATCGAAAGCCTAAACCCGTCAGTGTGAGTCTTTAACCCAAACTAAACTTCCTACCGTCATGTACGGTTCCCCTCCCGGTACCACCGTCAAGGTATATTCTCTTCTTCTTCTTCTTATTTGGCGCTGTAACCGCCAATGTGATTTTGACCAACTGACGCCAATTGGAAATGCCAAGTGAAGCCAGAATACTTTCAGAGGTGGGGCGTCGGTGTCCATTCGAACAACATGGTCAAGCCAGTTGGGCCGCTGTATTTTAATTCGCCATATACCAGCACGGGCATTATGAGTGACTTATAGTGTGGTTTTCGTACGTCGAGAGAGGACATTACTCCTGAATTGCCTACTCAGTCCAAAGCAGTACTTGTTGGCAAGAGCGATTCTGCGTTGGATTTCCATGCTGACATTATTATCGGTGTGAACGCTGGTTCCCAAGTAAACGAAATTCTCCACTTCATACAACAATTGTAACTGTAAAAAGTGACGTGAGGGCCAAGGCTCGAATGTGCTTATTGTTTTTTTAATGACAGGAGATACTTCGTCTTGTCCTCGTTTACCACCAGACCCATTCGCTTTGCTTCCTTGTCCAACTTGAAAAAGCCAGGACAGACTTCGCGGTTTTTCTTACCGATGATGTCAGTGTCACCGGCATAAGCCCGCAATTGCACGCTCTTGTAGTAAATTGTTCCTGAGCAGTTCAGTTCTGCAGATCTTATTATCTTCTCCAACATCAGATTAAAGAAGTCACATGAAAGAGAGTCGTCATGTCTGAAATCCCGTCTGGCGGCGAACGGCAACAGAGTAGAGCGGGTGGTATTGCTAAACGTCATTTTTCACAGCCGTATGAGTTTTGATGGGATTTAGTGCTGTCGAAAGCGGCTTTAAAGTCGACAAATAGGTGGTGAGTGCCGATCGCGGGTCTTTCCAAGATTTGGCGTATTGTGAATACCTGGTCTATGGTAGTCAATACATTCGATAAGACCTTGCAAGCTATGCTTAGAAGGCTGATCCCGCGGTAGTTGGCACGCATGGCGGGGTCGCCTTTTTTGTGGATTGGGCAGAGCGCACTTGAATTCCAGTCGTCGGGCATGCACATTGTTACCTCCTTGTCATCGTAATTAAAAAGCTCAGCTGACAGGCCCTCAGCTCAAGCAGCCTTGGCACTTTTCGTCATAGTCAGGCGCTGGGATATCGACTCCATCGTCATCGACTGGGACCTCGGGTTCGTCTTCTCCACTTCTTTCAGAGCTTCTGCCATTCAAAAGCGTCGAAAAGTATTCCCTCCATAATCTATGTACGTTCTGAGCATCGGTCACTAGGTCGCCATAGTTCTTCCTACAAGAGTCTTGAAACCTTCCGTAAGTCGCTCAACTCTCTGCTAAAAATTTCGGGTATTTTTTCTGTCGGCCAGCATTTCAAGCATTTTCTCACACTCCTCATCGTACCAGTAATGAGCGGGAAATGTGGTTCCACTGATCGCGCAAGTCGGTTTGTTGAAGAGTGCTCTCTCACAGCAGGTGTGAGGGTCGAGCGCCGAATCCATTGGCCGTTTGTTTTGGTTGCCGATTTTCGACGCTGAACTTTCCTCGGATTATTAGGGGCCCTTTTTTTTGCTGCTTCGAGGTTGGGTCGAATATTGGATGCATCAATATAGTAGTGCGAGTCGAAGTTTGGCCCTCGGAGTGTACGTATGTACATCTAAAACATGGAAGCATGCTTTCCGTCTATCACAACATCCTCGATTTGGTTTCCCGTTTTTCGATGTGGAGACATCCATGTAGGTTGAAGGATCTTTTTATGCTAGAACCTAGTAATACATACTGCCAAGTTTCGGGCCCCGGCGAAGTCGATCACCCTCAGCTAATATGTACGCTCTAAGCTAAGAGAGCCTTGGATGCCTCGCCCCTCTCTTCCATCGGGAAATTGGCACATATGAATGAGATGTTGAAGAATCTCGCTTTGATGCGGATTGTGGCTAGACTTTAGTCCACTCGAGTGAACGCCGGTCTCTCTCCCACCACAAATCCAACACCGAATTGTACTCCTTTACGTGGCAACTATAGTAGACGTCGCAAGGCTCCAGGCTTACCTTCCTCGCCCCGTCCATCGCATTTCGTGGATGGCGGTGATGTCAGCCTTTATTTTCCCTAGGACATCAACCAGCCGGGCGGAGGCACTATCCCGATTAAGGGTTCGGATATTCCAAGTGCATACCCTAAAATCATAGTCCTTCCTATGTTTGCCGTGATCGTCATCAAAAGAAGGGGGTATCATCCGAGGCATGTGTTTTTTTTTTATTGGGCAGGGTTTTAACGTGGCGGGACCCAAACCCAGCGCACGCGGGCCACTCCCAGTTATGTGGCAGTCAAAATCTTTGCAGTACTGGGAAATGTACAAAACATAGTGGTCAAAAGCGAATATCTCAACTAAACCCTGATGTATTTTTTAAATTCATTCTACATACCTGTATAGTAAACCATATAGCCGGACCAGACGTTATTCAAAATAAAAAATGTAAAAATATAAACTTTTTTCCGTATACTCTGTAATATTCCTCCGCAATTTTGTAAGGTAAACTAATAATTTATAATCATTGCTTTGCAGCGAAATATCTTCTCTTAAATTATATACATAGGTATGTATAAATATGAGGACGTATTAAACGTTTGGGTATGCAGATTTTTTATGCTGGTATATTCATTTATGCTAAATATATGTATTATTTGATTTTGTTTTGTCACACTTAAGAAGTAAACGTCTTGGCTGTTCACCCAACCGGTCTATAGTTTTATCAATAATCTCAGATTGGTTCTGTGATACAAAACTTTCGTTGTACGCTTAGAAAAGACACATACCTAAAGACAAAGTAATAAACAATTGAACTATTTTTGCTCATTGTCGACTGCAGCCAGGCTTTTACCCTTTTTAAATGGAAGTGCCCCCCTGTCCGTACCTGGCTGCGCCCATGTTTACACATAAAATTTCATGAGTACCTAGTACTCACGCCTTTTTTATTTCTATCTGTATACTTGCCATACTTATGTATATGCACAATAGAGCCGATAGCCATGGCAGCTAATGCTCTTTCCTTTATATTAGCCAATTAATTAATTAGTTTGTTAATAAATAATAATAATAATAATAATATGTATATGCAACTATCAAAGCACATTATCTCTTAATTTTGAGTAACTTTATTAAAAAAGATGCGATCAGTAACAATATTAATATTGATTTTAGAAATGAAAACAATCATATTAAAATATCTGACTTTTTGTTGGAATGAAAGCTGGGATGTATATGAAAAGTAATGTCAATTGTTCTGAAATTCTTGAAATTAAAACCTATATATTAAAGTTTTACATAGAGTTTTTGGACCAAATAATTTTAAGATATGAGTTCAAGCGTAAAGATATAAAACTTTTACAAATATGTAATAACATCAACTAAGGTAGTTTCTAAAGAAGATTTACCGATTTTACCTCTTTTGTTAAAGTTTCCTCATCTCATCGTTTGCGCTCCTGACCACGCAGTGGAATTTTCTGAGGCAAAGTGAGCTTGATATTTATTTCCAGCGATCTGCTGGATATTGATGTTTTGCGAAAAAGTTTATTCTATTAAAAATGGAATTTTGGTTTTAATATAATTTCATTACCACATAGCTCTGCGGCTGCGCACATTTTTAACGCTTTCTTTGATAAAAACTAAACTAAGAAATAAACTTAAGATTGACAGTATCAATAGCATAATTTTATGCAAGGAACTTGTAAAAAAATGACCCGCACTATATGTGGTCAACTGCTAAAGATTCGCATGTGTAATTAATCGATTTAAACTTACTTTTAAGAAATTAAACTTATTGGTACATAACATGTACAACATGTCAGCATTGAAATCCAACGTATAACCCACCCTTGCCAACAAGTGCTACTTTAAACTGAGTAGGCAATTCAGAAGTAAAGTCCTCTCTCGACATATGAAAACCACGCTCTATAAGGCACTCATCATGCCCGTGCTGGTATATGGCGCAGAAGCATGGACAATGACAACATCCGATGAGGCGGCTCTTGAAGTGTTTGAGAGAAAGATTTTGCGGAAGATTTACGGGCCTTTACGCGTTGACGACGGCGAGTACCGCAGACGATGGAACGATGAGCTGTATGAGCTTTACAACGATATGGACATGGCTTGGTCATGTCGTTCGAATGGACACCGACGCTCCAGCTCCGAAAGTGTTCAACTCGGAGCCCGCTGGTGGTAGCAGAGGAAGAGGGAGGCCCCCACTGCGATGGAAAGATCAGATGGAGAAGGACTTGGCGTCAGTTGGCACAGAAGAGAAACGACTGGCGTGCTTTGCTGAACTCGGCCAAAATCGCTTAGGCGGTTACAGCGCCAAAAAAGAAGAAGAAGAAGAA